>NC_060173.1:111856143-111948643 GCF_021184085.1 Oncorhynchus gorbuscha | reverse complement strand
CTGTTGTGTTGACAGAAACTCTGGTAACATATATTAAGTTCTTATACTTGTGCAGTTACACAGTAATTAACAACATTGTGTTAAAATTAATAATTATTGTTTCTAAACTACACCAGTACGTACAAGAGCAACTTGTAAAAGTTTTACTGAATAAAATCCACATATTAAAAGGATGTATTGCTTTCTCATTCTTGCAGGACCTCTGCTTACACATGGTAGGTAGTGTTGCAGCAATGGAAAAATCCATGGAGGACTACGACAATTACACATACGATTATCTGGAGTACGGAGACTTCGATGAAGAAAAAGCCCCAGACGGATACTCCCAGAAGGAGGCTATGCACATCATATCAGTCGTCATGTATAGTATTTCATTTGTGCTCGGCGTCACTGGAAATGGAACAGTCATATGGGTGTTGGCATTTAAAAGCAAACGGACAGTGAACAGTGTCTGGTTGCTGAACATGGCTATAGCAGATTTAGTGTTTGTGCTATTTTTACCCTTCTCTATCGACTACGTCCTTCGAGACTTCCACTGGGGCTTTGGCCTGGTCATGTGTAAGCTAAACTCCTTTGTGTCTGTGATGAACATGTATGCCAGTGTGCTCTTTCTCACAATGCTCAGTCTAGACAGGTATGTCTCATTGATTCACCTTAGCTGGTCTCAGAGGTGTCGCAGTGTATGGCGAGCCTGGATCGTATGTGGCTCTGTGTGGGGGGTGTCTGCTCTACTGAGCCTCCCTACCCTGATATTCCGTGACACTGTGAGTTACCGTGACCGGGTGATGTGCTTCAACAACTTTAATGTCCAGGATAGACATACAGCTGCTGTGAGACACATTACGATGGTGGTCATCCGTACAGCAGTGTGCTTCTTACTGCCCTTCAGTGCTGTCTGTGTGACTGGAATTCTCCTGGCAATCAAAGTCCACCAGTCTGACGATTCTGTGAGCCTGTCTAGCTTTTCTAAGACAGTTTCAGCTGTCATTCTGGCCTTCTTTTTGTGCTGGGCACCATTCCATATCTTTAGTTTAATGGAGCTTTCCTTCAACTCATCACTGTACCTACATGCTGTTCTGAAGACAGGCTTTCCTCTTGCTACGAGCTTAGCCTATTTCAACAGCTGCGTCAACCCCTTCATCTACGTGCTGGTGGGTAAGAAGGTTCGCCAGCTCCTGAAACGCTCGTGTCTGGACATCACAAAGAGTTCTCTGCGGGAGCTCAACCAGTCCATCTCTGCAACTGAATTGGTGTCTGTAGCTGACATAAGAGCCCCATACATCAGTGCACCACAGGATCCCACAGAATCATCAACTGTTTGATTATACTGATCTGATCCCACAGTTACCTATAGCAGAAACCGGCAGAAACTGCCATTTAATAATATATGCCATTTAGCAGACGCTTTTATCCAAAGCGACTTACAGTCATGTGTGCATACATTCTATGTATGGGTGGACCCGGGGATCGAACCCACTACCCTGGCGTTACAAGCGCCATGCTCTACCAACTGAGCTACAGGCTGACCTAAAAGAACCAGCCTGACCATTCTTTTAGTCCAAACGTGACTTATTTTATATTTTACTTAGTGCAACATTTGTGCTAGTTGTTTGAGTTGGATACGTCCAAGTAGCAATTACTTTGAGTGCCAAGATCTGTTTGAGTGCCAAGGTCTGTTTGAGTGCCCTCATAGGAAAACTTGAGTAAAGACATACGCTAAAAGCACAGGGGAAAAGAAGCAACTTTATTTAATGATTTTAAAAAGAAGTATCTGATCCTATTTACCCCGAAGACTAATAGGAAAGGAGGCCACCCTTCCCCACTGTCTCTGGAAAAGACTGTCTCTGGAACAGACTGTCTCTGGAACAGACTGTCTCTGGAACAGACTGCCTCTGGAACAGACTGCCTCTGGAACAGACTGCCTCTGGAACAGACTGTCTTTGGAACAGACTGTCTCTGGAACAGACTGCCTCTGGAACAGACTGTCTCTGGAACAGACTGCCTCTGGAACAGACTGTCTCTGGAACAGACTGTCTCTGGAACAGACTGCCTCTGGAACAGACTGCCTCTGGAACAGACTGTCTCTGGAACAGACTGTCTCTGGAACAGACTGCCTCTGGAACAGACTGCCTCTGGAACAGACTGTCTCTGGAACAGACTGTCTCTGGAACAGACTGCCTCTGGAACAGACTGTCTCTGGAACAGACTGCCTCTGGAACAGACTGCCTCTGGAACAGACTGCCTCTGGAACAGACTGCTTCTGGAACATACTGTCTCTGGAACATACTGTCTCTGGAACAGACTGTCTCTGGAACAGGAATGATTAGAAACAGACTGTCTCTGGAACAGGAATGATTAGAAACAGACTGTCTCTGGAACAGACTGTCTCTGGAACAGGAATGATTAGAAACAGACTGCCTCTGGAACAGGAATGATTAGAAACAGACTGTCTCTGGAACAGGAATGATTAGAAACAGACTGTCTCTGGAACAGACTGCCTCTGGAAAAGGAATGATTAGAAACAGACTGAATCTGGAACAGACTGTCTCTGGAACAGACTGCCTCTGGAACAGACTGCCTCTGGAACAGGAATGATTAGAAACAGACTGTCTCTGGAACAGGAATGATTAGAAACAGATCTACCATTTTCATAAACACTTTTGTATTTAGATTTTGGTCATCAAACAAATCCAAGTTTAACCCTGACGGGAATTTAGTCCTTCTCTTTCTTGTTACGATGAAAAGTTTCCCATTACAAGTTGATTTGCTGTTGTCGTGTACTCTGTTATTATATGGCTGCTGTACACATGAGACAAATTCTATTAGGCCGTTCTTTTTATGTTGTAATTATATTAAGCGTATAAATTAATCTCAATGTTTAAATTACATTTTCTAATGGTGTTCACATTGTCAATCACTGTGTGCCATTTGTTTTTTGTGGGAATTTGAAATATATGAGGGAAATCTGGCATGCAATTGACTTGTTAATTGTAATATACTTGAGTCAAAGGAATAAACAATGAATCCAGTCTCTTCTCTGTATTGGTAATATGTATTCCTTCTGTGGTATACAGACGCAGTGCCAGAAGTGCCGTTATATAGAGTGGTGCTCAATCTAACAGGACCAACGGTATATTGCCTGTAACCTCAATTATGGTTACAATACCCTGTAGATGGAATGAAAATACTACACACATAGTTGATGAAAGCAGGAAACACAAGATTGAATACCTAACACCTATTCAGGTATAGCTAGAGAGAGTGTTGCCGATCTCCACTCTCACACATGTGCATTTCCAGTAAAGGCATTTCGCTGCACTTGTGCACGTGACAATATAACTTGAAACCGTACCTCACTTAGTCCTAACTGCTGGCTTCCTGAAGTTCAGTCCAGTTGTTGACAATGTAAATGCAGCTATTTCCTGTTATTGCCAAAAGCCCCCATAGCAAACAAACCGAGATGACTTGAGTTTGGTTGAGTGAAGTCCACATCTGGGACCATGGCCTCAAAGAACATCAACTGTATCATTGTTTGTTAATTACCCCCATTTCTTCCATCAATATTGTGACGCCTGCCCCCACTCCCCCCACTCTGGTGCTCAAGCTCGCCGGGCGGCCCATCATTACGCACACCTGTCACCATCGTTACGTGCATCAGTGTTTCCTTGGACTCACCTGGACTCCATCACTTATTGATGGCCTCCCCTATATTTGTCTATTCCTCAGTTTCATCCCTGTGTCAGCATTAATGTTGTTTTGTTCCCCCTGTCCAGACGCCGTCCTTGGTTAGTGTCATGTCGGTTATTTATTCAATATTCACTCCTTGTACTTGCTTCTCGTCTCCCAGTGTCTGTCCTCACAAATATATTGATGCAATGCTTGGAAAGGTGGGCTATTGACATTTGATTCAGATTAAATTAACTGGCAAATAGATGGAATTGTTAAATAAAAAATAATTTGGAATGAATGAAACAAGATTAGGGTTTTTAGACATTTAATCTGAGATTTCGGCGCAATTTGAATTGAATAGAGATAGGAATGAAAATCAATTGCATCTCAGTGAAGCAGAATTATTCTGCAAGTCATTGATGGAAATGAATTGCTCAGCCAGTGAGAACATCTGAAATTCTCTCACATGACATGCAAAGAAATGACCAGTAGACTAATTAACAGATTAAAAACACTACTAACATGTTTATTGTTGAGTAGTTGTGTATAATTAAACATACTAACATGTTTATTGTTGAGTAGTTGTGTTGAATTAAAAATACTAACATGTTTATTGTTGAGTAGTTGTGTTGAATTAAACATACTAACATGTTTATTGTTGAGTAGTTGTGGTTAATTAAAAATACTAAAATGTTTATTGTTGAGTAGCTGTGTTCACTATTGGTAGATAATGCATTCATAGAGATATGGCCATTTATCGATTAGATAGCAGTGTTGGGGAGTAGTAAACAACATGTACACTACCGTAAACAACATGTACACTACCGTAAACAACATGTACACTACCGTAAACAACATGTACACTACCGTAAACAACATGTACACTACCGTAAACAACATGTACACGACCGTAAACAACATGTACACTACCGTAAACAACATGTACACGACCGTAAACAACATGTACACTACCGTAAACAACATGTACACTACCGTAAACAACATGTACACTACCGTTCACAAGTTTGGGGTCAGTTAGAAATGTCATTGTTTTCCATGAAAACATACAAAGACTCTGGGTTCGCGCCCAGGCTCTGTCGCAACCGGCCGCGACCGGGAGGTCAGTGGGGCGACGCACATTTGGCCTAGCATCGTCCGGGTTAGGGAGGACTTGGCCGGTAGGGATATCCTTGTCTCATCGCGCACCAGCGACTCCTGTGGTGGGCCGGGCACAGTGCACAGTCTACCAAGAGAATTCTCTTCGATTATAATCACAGCCGTATATATTCCCCCCCAAGCAGACACAGCGATGGCCCTGAACGAACTTTATTTGACTCTATGCAAACTGGAAACCACATATCCTGAGGCTGCATTCATTGTTGCTGGGGATTTTAACAAGGCTAATCTGAAAACAAGACTCCCTAAATTGTATCAGCATATCGATTGCGCAACCAGGGCTGGTAAAACCTTGGATCATTGTTATTCTAACTTCCGCGACGCATATAAGGCCTTCCCCCGCCCTCCTTTCGGAAAAGCTGTCCATAACTCAATTTTGTTGCTTCCAGCCTAGAGACAGAAACTAAAAGAGGAAGCTCCCGCGCTCAGGTCTGTTCGGCGCTGGTCCGACCGATCTGATTCCACGCTTCAAGACCACTTCGATCACGTGGATTGGGATATATTCCACATTGCTTCCAACAACAACATTGACGAATACGCTGATTCGGTGAGCGAGTTCATTAGAAAGTGCATTGGCGATGTCGTACCCATAGCAACTATTAAAACATTTCCAAACCAGAAACCGTGGATTGATGGCAGCATTTGCATGAAACTGAAAGCGCGAACCATTGCTTTTAACCAGGGCAAGGTGACCGGAAACATGACCGAATACAAACAGCTATTCCCTCCGCAAGGCAATCAAACAAGCTAAGCGTCAGTATAGAGACAAAGTAGAGTCGCAATTCAACGGCTCAGACACAAGAGGTATGTGGCAGCCCCGTTGCGGAGCAGGATGTCTTGCTCCCAGGCAGACTAAATAACTTCTTTGCTTGCTTTGAGGACAATACAGTGCCACTGACACGGCCCGCTACCAAAACCTGGGCACTCTCCTTCACTGCAGCCGCCGTGAGTAAAACAATTAAATGTGTTAACATTTTACATTTACATTTTAGTCATTTAGCAGACGCTCTTATCCAGAGTGACTTACTTAACCCTCGCAAGGCTGCAGGCCCAGATGGCATCCCCAGCCGCGTCCTCAGAGAATGCGCAGACATGCTGGCTGGTGTGTTTACGGACATATTCAATCAATCCCTATCCCAGTCTGATGTCCCCTCGTGCTTCAAGAGTGCCACCATTGTTCCTATTCCCAAGAAAGCTAAGGTAACTGAGCTAAACGAATACCGCCCCGTAGCACTCACTTCATGAAGTGCTTTGAGAGACTAGTCAAGGACCATATCACCTCCACCCTACCTGACACCCTAGACCGACTCCGATTTGCTTTCCGCCCCAATAGGTCCACAGACTATGCAATCGCAACCACACTGCACACTGCCCTAACCCATCTGGACAAGAGGAATACCTACTTGAGAATGCTGTTCATCGACTACAGCTCAGCATTTAACACCATAGTACCCTCCAAACTCGTCATCAATAGGTCCACAGACTACGCAATCGCCTAAACAACGTCGCCTGTGTAACTGGGAACTGGACTTCCTGACGGCCCGCCCCCAGGTGGTGAGAGTAGGTAACAACATCTCCACCCCGCTGATCCTCAACACTCGGGCTCCACAAGGGTGCGTTCTGAGCCCAGGCCTGTACTCCCTGTTCACCCACGACTGCGTGGCCATGCACGCCTCCAACTCAATCATCAAGTTTGCGGACGACACTACAGTGGTAGGCTTGATTAACGATGAGACGGCCTACAGGGAGGAGGTGAGGGCCCTCGGAGTGTGGTGTCAGGAAAATAACTTCACACTTAACGTCAACAAAACAAAGAAGATGATCGTGAAATTCAGGAAACAGCAGAGGGAGCACCCCCCTATCCACATCGATGGAACAGTAGTGGAGAGGGTAGCAAGTTTTAAGTTCTTCGGCGTACACATCACAGACAAACTGGATTGGTCCACCCACACAGACAGCGTTGTGAAGAAGGCGCAGCAGCGCCTCTTCAACCTCAGGAGGCTGAAGAAATTCGGCTTGTCACCAAAAGCACTCACAAACTTCTACAGATGCCCAATCGAGAGCATCCTGTTGGGCTGTATCGTCGCCTGGTACGGCAACTGCTCCGCCCACAACCGAAAGGCTCTCCAGAGGGTAGTGAGGTCTGCACAACGCATCACCGGGGGCAAACTACCTGCCCTCGAGGACACCTACACTACCCGATGTCACAGGAAGGCCATAAAGATCATCAAGGACAACAACCACCCGAGCCACTGTCTGTTCACCCTGCTATCATCCAGAAGGCGAGGTCAGTACAGGTGCATCAAAGCAGGGCCCGAGAGACTGAAAAACAGCTTCTATCTCAAGGCCATCAGACTGTTAAATAGCCACCACTAACATTGAGTGGCTGCTGCCAACATACTGACTCAACTCCAGCCACTTTAATAATGGAAATTGATGTAAAAAATGTATCACTAGCCACTTTAAACAATGCCACTTAATATAATGTTTACATACCCTACATTACTCATCTCATATGTATATACTGTACTCGAAACCATCTACTGCATCTTGCCTATGCCGTTCTGTACCATCACCTATTCATATATCTTTATGTACATATTCTTTATCCCTTTACACTTGTGTGTATAAGGTAGCAGTTGTGGAATAGTTAGGTTTGATTACTCGTTGGTTACTACTGAATTGTCGGAACTAGAAGCACAAGCATTCCGCTATACTCGCATTAACATCTGCTAGCCATGTGTATGTGACAAATACAATTTGATTTGATTTGTTTGTCCATTTTCATCTCACACAATTTTACATTAATTTGCCTACTCTGCCCCCCTGAAGGACAGTGTCACTCACACACCTATTCACTTGGGCCTTCCTGATCTCAAGGCATTCCTCCATTGACCTGGTGACCTCTGACTCCTGGCCTCTTAGCCTACACTCCCTGCCTGCCTGCCCTCTCCCTGGGCCTGAGAGTGTAAAACTTACTCCCTGGAACTACAGACCTCCAGGCCTCCACACCTACTCTCCCTACCCGGTCAACACCCCTCTCCCTTGGCCTTAGAGTATAGCTTACTCCCCTAAGACGTCTATAGTCCTACCGCCAAGAACCACGTACACCTGGTAACCCGTAACAGGCTCTGTGCACCTGGTGACCCGAAACAGGCTCTGTGCACCTGGTGACCCGAAACAGGCTCTGTGCACCTGGTGACCCGAAACAGGCTCTATGCACCTGGTGACCCGAAACAGGCTCTGTGCACCTGGTGACCCGAAACAGGCTCTGTGCACCTGGTGACCCGAAACAGGCTCTGTGCACCTGGTGACCCGAAACAGGCTCTGTGCACCTGGTGACCCGCCCGTTTCTTTCTACTCACAGACTTTAGTCCCCACTCCAAACTCCATGCCCTGAGTGCTGCCCCCAAGTCCGGCCTCCTGCCCCGCTTGGACTCGGAGTGCCCCCCACCTTGATGGAGGCCTCATTGTGCACCTGGTAACCTGAATCAAGGTCTGTGCACCTGGTGACCCGCCCAGAGACTAAGTCTGCCCCCAGCCCCTGAGTCACACCCGGTGGTATCAATTTGTAAGTCGCTCTGGATAAGAGCGTCTGCTAAATGACTTAAATGTAAATGTAAATGTAAATCAGAGGCTTTTCTGTCTTACAAACTGGACATCAATTGCCTCTACTAACTTTCTGCGGACTTTAAGAGGTTTTTTTTACACCCAATCGACATCAAGTGCCAGCGCAATACTTATAGGCTTGAGAACCAAATACCCCTCGCAGTATCTAGCGACACCATCAACCGGGTGTCGGAAGAAGCAACAGAAAATAATCATCCACTTTCAATCATTTGCTTGCCCAGTCAGCCCTCTGGGACAGAACCATAGGAACCACCTTTACCAGCGGTCCATCATATTCCTCACTTTGACATGAGGGTGTCACAGTCACCCTATGGGTCACCCTGTGCTCCATTGAATTTCATCAAGTTGACATTCAGTGATCTGTGCTCAGTGGGAACCTAGGCGTCTGCCGTACGTTTTATGGTTCAGCAGCAAATCAATGGGTGTGGATGGTACTACCCACATCAGATGTAGGCCTCCCTCCCCAGACAAGCTGGAGATACCTCTCCCCACTTCGTAGGGCATGAGCTAGATCCATGCAACGCCCTATCACTGCGGGGCTAATGGGTTTAGTCTCCACCTCGAGTCTAGTGAGCATAGAGGAGACCTCCCCACCTACAATGTTAGGGGCCGGCGAACGCCGTAGCTGGGGAGACCTGCGAGATGGGCCTGGTGCACGTCCAGAGTTCCCCGGGGCTCCCGCCAGCTTCTCAGGGATCAGTCGCGTTACCGCACTGGATGCCTCGCGGCACCCGTCTCCGCCAGTCCGTGTACATTCTGAACCTTGTTTGAAGTCAGTAGGTCACATGAACAAGGAGCTATTGAAATTATAAATTGAAAGAAATGTATATGTGTGAGATGAAAATGGACAAACTGAAGGGTGTGTAATGTGTAGGCCCACTGAGTGTTCATTGTGAAACTTGTTTGAGTCCAGTAGGTCACATGACCAAGGAGCTATTGAAATGAGAAAGTTAGAAAAATGAATGTGAAAACGTGTGAGACGAAAATGGACAAACTAAAGGGTGTGCAATATAGAAGGGTAGTCAGTGGACACTGAACCTTGTTTGAGTCAAGTAGGTCACATGACCAAGGAGCTATTGAATTTCAAATGTAAAAAAAGTTTGTAATTTGTTTACGCTCCCTAACTAATTCAACTAGGAATACAAAATGCTGCTCACATTTCCACATGTTTATTAGCTTTGGAAAGCGAATGAATGTCCAAATCATGAAAATAAGACCTGTGCAATGTTTCCAACATCATGACACTTATTTGGAGTCTGCGACTCAAGTGGTTTGAAAGCTACTGAGGTTTGAAAGCGTGAATATCCATTGAATATCCAACTTGAAACTGCCTTTACCTTGGTCGACAAATTTAGTGCATTTACCAATTTACCAATCTATGCAGGCCGGTGTTGTGCCAAAAATCTCCCCCTGCCAGAACCACCCCCTTCTAATTTCCTTAATTTTGTGGCTAGAGTCAAATACTTTCTGTAGAACAAACTTCACATCAGGATAGGCAACCGAAATGAATAATTAATGTATGTGTGTTATATTAAACATAGAGAAGGGAGTAAAATGTTGGCAAACAATAAACATTTCAGAACAACTATGGCTGAATTATTATCCTTATACTTTAAAAAATACTAGTCGAATAAGACATAGGAGAGAAACACGAATTTTGGCAAAGAGATTTATTTATAGACTAATACAAATCAGTAGCGGATTTAGGTACGGGTGACATGGGAGGGGGGTTCGTGCACTGAAGAGGGGGGTTTGCCCAGGATGCCTTACAAGCTAGAACCGCCACATACACTTGAAACAAATAGCCAAACTGAAAACTACAGGCAAAAATGCTTTCTGCTACTAAGATCAGTGAAAATTTGGGCTAAACTGACAAAGGAGTGAAGAGCAGAAATCTCAACTAGCAAGCAAGTCGCAGCAATGAAGAACGTGAAGGGTGGGGAGAATTCTGTCAGGGGGGAGATTGTGCCGAAAATCTCCCCCATATTTTCGGCACATCTCCCCCTTTCAGGGTTTTCCTGTGGTGAAGTAGAGGACCAAAACGCAGCGTGGTTATATTGACTCATGTTTAATCAAAAACGGATAAACATGAACACTGCAAAACAATGAACGTGGAAAACCAAAAACAGCCCTATCTGGTGCAAAACACAGAGACAGGAACAATCACCCACAAAACCCAATACAAAACAGGCTACCTAAATATGGTTCCCAATCAGAGACAATGACTAACACCTGCCTCTGATTGAGAACCATATCAGGCCAAACATAGAAATAGACAAACCAGACACACAACATAGAATGCCCACCCAGCTCACGTCCTGACCAACACTAAAACAAGGAAAACACATACGAACGATGGACAGAACGTGACACCCCCTCATGCTGCCACCAGCAAGATGCCGCCCTACCCATGTCGCCCGTACCTAAATCCGATACTGATTTTTGTATTAGTCTATAAATAAATCTCTTTGCCAAAATTCGTCATCTCCCATGTCTTATTTGACTAGATAATGATAATAATAATCACAATTTCCCTAGAATAACATACATGTGTATACACTAGTGTACAGTGATGTAGTGTACTTTTTTTAGGTAAGGGAGTGCTCTTTTTTAAATGTATTTTTATGAACATTTCTTCAATCACATTTTTTTACAGACAGACATAGATAATTGAATAGCCTATCATTGTTGAATATGCATAAAATGCATCCTCCAATTGCAACGTATTTTCAAGAAGATTTAATATTTTTCATACCCTCAAACACTAAGTTAGGCATATGCTACCAACTTTCAATAATCCATCATCCCTGTTAATCATGAATAATAATTATTCATGTTTTACCTGTGAAAGTCCAAACTGTATCTCCCTTCCAATCATTTGATGTCAATCAGTTTCATGGGAATCAGCATTTCGATCTTCTTGAATGACTGTTTCCTGAGTGAATTAGAGCAGATGATGTTAACAAACTATTAGCCTGTCTTGTGTTTTGTTTCAATCAAAGCATATATCCTCTCTGAGTTTTGGTGCATAATGATATATATATTTTAAACTATTCAGCTTCAGCTAACCATTCTAAAATCTCATTTGAAATTAGGTGTTTTTGTGGTTACCGTAATGTTATGGACCTGCTATGGTATTCGTTATGTAAAATAGAAATACATCTTTATGTGATCTTGCGAGACATTGATCTTTGATCTAACTTTACTAACGAGCACCATTGTGAGAAGTGAGACTCTTCTATTTGTAATAATAATAAGTATATATAATAATAATAATATATGCCATTTAGCAGACGCTTTTATCCAAAGCGACTTACAGTCATGTGTGCATACATTCTACGTATGGGTGGTCCCGGGGATCGAACCCACTACCCTGGCGTTACAAGCGCCATGCTCTCCCAACTGAGCATTATTAGGCAACATATCTTGATGAGTGTCATTTTAAGCGACAGATGCACTCTTCGTGGTTCTGAAAGGACAGCACAGATATCACTTATTATTATTATTATTGCCATTATCGGCATTAGTGTTATTAGCATTATTATTAGCATTATTAGCAGTATTATTATTATTATTAGCATTATCCGCATTAGTGTTATTCACATTATTATTATTATTAGCATTCTTGTTAGTATTATTAGCATTATCGACATGAGTATTATTCTTGGTATTATTATTCATATTATTATTAGCTTTATCATTAGTATTTTATTGGTATTATTAGCATTATTATTAGTATTATTCACATTATTATTAGTATTATTAATAGTATTATTAGCATTAGTATTATTAGCATTATTATTAGTATTATTCACATTATTATTAGTATTATTAGCATTAGTAGCATAATTATTAGTATTATTAGCATTATTAATAGTATTATTAGCATTAGTATTATTAGCATTATTATTAGTATTATTCACATTATTATTAGTATTATTAGCATTAGTAGCATAATTATTAGTATTATTAGCATTATTAATAGTATTATTAGCATTAGTATTATTATTATTGGTATTATTAGTAGTAGTTTTATTATTCGCATGATCATTATTATTAGAATTATTATTATTTGCATTATTACTAGCATTCTTATTATTATGATTCACATTATTATAGCATGATTTATTATCATTATTATTATTATTATTACCATGATCTGTTATCACAGCTGCAGGAGTAAGAAATCTGCCGATGTTGTCTCTTATTCCATTCCTGGATTATCTGCAAGATTACAGATGAACCAAGGAGGGAATGAGAATAGGTGCCAGGCCGTTGCCAAAATGGTGACATCAGATCTGCTCAATTTAGTATAGGTTAAGACCACCTTTTATTGTGATGGTACACTTCACATTTAACTAATGCGTGATGTACTGGGGATACTAATAAAGCCGACGTCATTGTGTGAGACGCAGTGTGATTTCTGATACAAGGATGCAGACGATGTGGGGTTTGTCATCTGTGCTTGAAGTCCGCACCACAGCTACAGCAAGCAGGAAGTAACCTGGCGGTGTGTGTGGATGGGAAGTCACACATAGTGGAAACAGAAACTACAGTGCTGCAGGTAGCAGGGGCTCTACTCACTGTATCTCACTGTAGAATAGAGCATCTTGTCTCATTTTTGGAGATAGTAACCGTTTCGGCAATGAAATCAGGCTTCTCGAAGTTTTTTGTTTGTGTTGTTTTTTAGACATGTGAAAAGGTGGGAGTGCATATTCCTCGCTTCTGTTACCAACCATGAGTTGTGATATAGCCCGGGATCGAGCCAGGGTCTGTAATGACGCCTCTATCACTGAGATGCAGCCTGTGGGAGGGACTGGTTAGTCACGATGATGGTTCAGCCTGTGGGAGGGACTGGTTAGTCATGATGATGGTTCAGCCTGTGGGAGGGACTGGTTAGTCATTATGATGGTTCAGCCTGTGGGAGGGACTGGTTAGTCATTATGATGGTTCAGCCTGTGGGAGGGACTGGTTAGTCACGATGATGGTTCAGCCTGTGGGAGGGACTGGTTAGTCATGATGATGGTTCAGCCTGTGGGAGGGACTGGTTAGTCATTATGATGGTTCAGCCTGTGGGAGGGACTGGTTAGTCACGATGATGGTTCAGCCTGTGGGAGGGACTGGTTAGTCATGATGATGGTTCAGCCTGTGGGAGGGACTGGCAACAAGGAAGCATTCATTATAGAGGGCAACACCTAATTATTACCAAGAATTTCAAAGGGGACAGAGATCTATGCGCCAAATAAGTTTTTTTCCCCTTTGTAGCTTTGCCAGTGAGATTACAGGTGTGGAGGATCTGGGGACCACTGGCAGGGGACCTGCAGATTGGCATTCATGTGGAGAAGATGTTCATGTCTGCGCTGTCTGGGAATGTGATTGACGTACGCCCTGTGGGAGCATTGACTTCCAAGCCGTATGCCCTCACATCCTGTCCCTGGGAGACCAGATATGTGCACTCTGTTGTGTATACAGTACAAGTCGGCTCTTGGAATAGAGTCCAAGTAGTAGTATATAGACTTTCTCCAAGATGGCGTAGCAGTCGGACATGTGTTTTTCTCTTGCCCTTCCTGTCCCGTGTAAACATCGTTTTTCCTTGTTTAAAAAAAATGTATATATTTAATATTTCAATATCACTTTCTAACTACAGACTGAATATACTCTCTTGCAACCCGCCTCACACAATGTGGTACAGATCTGCTATTTTTATACTTAAGAACTCATCAACTCATCAAAAGCTAGCCAGCTAACTGGCTACCAGCTAACTGGCTACTAGTTAGCCACGGCCCGCTAGCTGTCTAAACTACATCGGACTGTTAGCTTAAGAGGCCCATCGGGCAAATTCTTTGGCCACTATACCCACCATATGGAGCCCTGCTGATCCGTCGCCTGAACCGGAACCCCAACAGAAGCTAGCCAGCTAACTAGCACTGACAACTCAAGTCAGTCTGCACTCAAATCAGAGCAATTCTTATTTTTCCCCATATCTCAGGATTCCTACCTGCAAGCTCTGAACCTTTTTTTTCTTCTTTCACCTGGATCATCGCAGCTAGCTAATTGCTATTCGAGTTGCCACTCCTGGCTGACGTCACTGTCCCGAAGCAATAACCAATTAGCCTGGAGCTAGCCTTGCTAGGCCCATCTCCTGACTAGCCAAAGAGGTCCATCAGCCACTACTTGGGCTACAATACCTCTTTTTGCCAACTGGCTTGGACCCAAGACGACTCATCACGACTGGACCACCGACGTGATTCACCCGATGGGGTTTTTCTCAACTGGCTCCGCCGTCTCTTCATCCCCTGAAATCCCATCCGCTAGCATGCTAGCCGCGGCCTGCTAGCTGTTAGCTTAAGAGGCCCATCGGACAAATTCTCTGGTCACTATACCTATTCTGCCAATTGGCCTGGTTTACCACACGGAGCCCTGCTGATCCATCTGCCAACGTAACAGCACGAGGGGGCCACAACAGACTTTCTTCCGTCACGACGTCCCTCCAAGGTCCTTCTGTTAGCTTGCTAGCCCTGGCCCGCAAGCTGCCTGAAGCCACTCACTGGACTCCTATGATCACTCGGCAACTCATGCCTCTCGCTAACATCAATATGCCTTGTCCATTGCTGTTTTGGTTAATATTTATTGCCTTATTTCATTGTAGAGCCTCTAGCCCTGCTCAATACGCCTTATTTAACACTTTAGTTCCACCTACCACACATGCGGTGACATCACCTGGTTTGAATTATATTTCTAAGGACAATATCTCTTTCATCGTCACTCTATGCACAGGTTTACCACCACTGTACTCACATCCTACCATACATTTGTCTGTACGTTATGCCTTGAATCTATTCTACCGTGCCCAGAAATCTACTCCTTTTACTCTCTATTCTGAACATACTAGACAACCAGTTATTTTAGCCTTTAGCCATACCCTTATCCTACTCCTCCTCTGTTCCTCTGGTGATGTGGAGGTTAATCCAGGCCCTGCAGTGCCTAGCTCCATTCCCATTCTCCAGGCGCTATCATTTGTTGACTTCTGTAACCGTAAAAGCCTTGGTTTCATGCACGCTAACATTAGAAGTCTCCTCCCTAAGTTTGTTTTATTCACTGCCCTAGCACACTCTGCCAACCCGGATATCCTAGCCGTGTCTGAATCCTGGCTCAGGAAGACCACCAAAAACCCTGACATTTCCATCCCTAACTATAACATTTTCCGACAAGATAGAACTGCCAAAGGGGGCGGTGTTGCAATCTACTGCAGAGATAGCCTGCATTGTTCTGTCTTACTATCCACATCTGTACCCAAACAATTCGAGCTTCTACTTTTAAAAATCCACCTCTCTAAAAACAAGTCTCTCACAGTTGCCGCCTGCTATAGACCACCCTCTGCCCCCAGCTGTGCACTGGACACCATATGTGAATTGATTTCTCCCCATCTATCTTCAGAGCTCGTGCTGCTAGGCGACCTAAACTGGAACATACTTAACACCCCAGCCATCCTACAATCTAAGTTTGATGCCCTCAATCTCACACAAATGATCAATGAACCTACCAGGTACCTCCCCAAAGCCGTAAGCACGGGCACCCTCATAGATATCATCCTAACCAACTTGCCCTCTAAATACACCTCTGCAGTCTTCAACCAAGATCTCAGCGATCACTGCCTCATTGCCTGCATCCGTAATGGGTCTGTCATGCAGGTGAAAGAGGACCCAAACGCGACTTAACAGAAACAGAGTTTATTAAAGTCCAAAACGGAATAACAGAAATCCTCTAGATTTGTAGAGGGGAAAACAACTGGAGAAGCGGCCACAGACTGCAGGTCGCTTCGGGTAGGCGCAGGCCGTAGTCGACTGAGACACCTGCTCACACGCAGCGTCTGATGAAGGCACAAAACACGACAGGACAGGGTGATACACAATCACGGCAAAAACACGACAGGACAGGGCGAAACGCAATCACAGCATGGTGAATACAATACAAGGAACCGACGGAACAGGAACGGATCACAAAGGAATAAATAGGGACTCTAATCAGGGGAAAGGATCGGGAACAGGTGTGGGAAGACTAAATGATGATTAGGGGAATAGGAACAGCTGGGAGCAGGAACGGAACGACAGAGAGAAGAGAGAGCGAGAGAGTGAGAGAGGGAGGGGGAGAGAGAGGGATAGAACCAAACAAGACCAGCAGAGGGAAACGAATAGCATGGGGAGCACAGGGACAAGACATGACAATAAATGACAAACATGACAGTACCCCCACTCACCGAGCGCCTCCTGGCGCACTCGAGGAGGAATCCTGGCGGCAACGGAGGAAATCATCGATGAGCGAACGGTCCAGCACGTCCCGAGACGGAACCCAACTCCTCTCCTCAGGACCGTAACCCTCCCAATCCACTAGGTATTGGTGACCCCGTCCCGAGAACGCATGTCCATAATTTTATGTACCTTGTAAATAGGTGCGCTCTCGACAAGGACGGGAGGGGGAGGGAAGACGAACGGGGGTGCGAAGAAAGGGCTTAACACAGGAGACATGGAAGACAGGATGGACGCGACGAAGATGTCGCGGAAGAAGCAGTCGCACAGCGACAGGATTGACGACCTGGGAGACACGGAACGGACCAATGAACCGCGGAGTCAACTTACGAGAAGCTGTCGTAAGAGGAAGGTTGCGAGTGGAAAGCCACACTCTCTGGCCGCAACAATACCTTGGACTCTTAATCCTGCGTTTATTGGCGGCTCTCACCGTCTGTGCCCTGTAACGGCAAAGTGCAGACCTCACCCTCCTCCAGGTGCGCTCACAACGTTGGACAAACGCTGAGCGGAGGGAACGCTGGACTCGGCAAGCTGGGATGAGAACAGAGGAGGCTGGTAACCCAGACTACTCTGAAACGGAGATAACCCGGTAGCAGACGAAGGAAGCGAATTGTGAGCGTATTCTGCCCAGGGGAGCTGTTCTGCCCAAGACGCAGGGTTTCTGAAAGAAAGGCTGCGTAGTATGCGACCAATCGTCTGATTGGCCCTCTCTGCTTGACCGTTAGACTGGGGATGAAACCCGGAAGAGAGACTGACGGACGCACCAATCAAACGACAGAACTCCCTCCAAAACTGTGACGTGAATTGCGGACCTCTGTCTGAAACGGCGTCTAACGGGAGGCCATGAATTCTGAATACATTCTCAATAATGATTTGTGCCGTCTCCTTAGCGGAAGGAAGTTTAGCGAGGGGAATGAAATGTGCCGCCTTAGAGAACCTATCGACAACCGTCAGAATCACAGTCTTCCCGCAGACAAAGGCAGACCGGTAATGAAGTCTAAGGCAATGTGAGACCATGGTCGAGAAGGAATGGGAGCGGTCTGAGACGACCGGCAGGAGGAGAGTTACCCGACTTAGTCTGCGCGCAGTCCGAACAAGCAGCCACGAAACGGCGCGTGTCACGCTCCTGAGTCGGCCACCAAAAGCGCTGGCGAATAGACGCAAGAGTGCCTCGAACACCGGGATGACCCGCTAACTTGGCAGAGTGAGCCCACTGAAGAACAGCCAGACGAGTGGAAACAGGAACGAAAAGGAGGTTACTAGGACAAGCGCGCGGCGACGCAGTGTGCGTGAGTGCTTGCTTAACCTGTCTTTCAATTCCCCAGACTGTTAACCCGACAACACGCCCATAAGGAAGAATCCCCTCGGGATCAGTAGAAGCCACAGAAGAACTAAACAGACGGGATAAGGCATCAGGCTTGGTGTTCTTGCTACCCGGACGGTAAGAAATCACAAACTCGAAACGAGCGAAAAACAACGCCCAACGAGCTTGACGGGCATTAAGTCGTTTGGCAGAACGGATGTACTCAAGGTTCTTATGGTCTGTCCAAACGACAAAAGGAACGGTCGCCCCCTCCAACCACTGTCGCCATTCGCCTAGGGCTAAGCGGATGGCGAGCAGTTCACGGTTACCCACATCATAGTTGCGCTCAGATGGCGACAGGCGATGAGAAAAATAAGCGCAAGGATGAACCTTATCGTCAGACTGGAAGCGCTGGGATAGAATGGCTCCCACGCCTACCTCTGAAGCGTCAACCTCGACAATGAATTGTCTAGTGACGTCAGGAGTAACGAGGATAGGAGCGGACGTAAAACGTTCCTTTAGAAGATCAAAAGCTCCCTGGGCGGAACCGGACCACTTAAAACACGTCTTGACAGAAGTAAGAGCTGTGAGAGGGGCAGCAACTTGACCGAAATTACGAATGAAACGCCGATAGAAATTAGCGAAACCTAAAAAGCGCTGCAACTCGACACGTGACCTTGGAACGGGCCAATCACTGACAGCTTGGACCTTAGCGGAATCCATCTGAATGCCTTCAGCGGAAATAACGGAACCGAGAAAAGTAACGGAGGAGACATGAAAAGAGCACTTCTCAGCCTTTACGTAGAGACAATTCTCTAAAAGGCGCTGTAGAACACGTCGAACGTGCTGAACATGAATCTCGAGTGACGGAGAAAAAATCAGGATATCGTCAAGATAGACAAAAACAAAAATGTTCAGCATGTCTCTCAGAACATCATTAACTAATGCCTGAAAAACAGCTGGCGCATTGGCGAGACCGAACGGCAGAACCCGGTACTCAAAATGCCCTAACGGAGTATTAAACGCCGTTTTCCACTCGTCCCCCTCTCTGATGCGCACGAGATGGTAAGCGTTACGAAGGTCCAACTTAGTAAAGCACCTGGCTCCCTGCAGAATCTCGAAGGCTGATGACATAAGGGGAAGCGGATAACGATTCTTAACCGTTATGTCATTCAGCCCTCGATAATCCACGCAGGGGCGCAGAGTACCGTCCTTCTTCTTAACAAAAGAACCCCGCCCCGGCCGGAGAGGAAGAAGGCACTATGGTACCGGCGTCAAGAGACACAGACAAATAATCCTCGAGAGCCTTACGTTCGGGAGCCGACAGAGAGTATAGTCTACCTCGAGGAGGAGTGGTCCCCGGAAGGAGATCAATACTACAATCATACGACCGGTGAGGAGGAAGGGAGTTGGCTCGGGACCGACTGAAGACCGTGCGCAGATCATGATATTCCTCCGGCACTCCTGTCAAATCGCCAGGTTCCTCCTGAGAAGTAGGGACAGAAGAAACGGGAGGGATGGCAGACATTAAACACTTCACATGACAAGAAACGTTCCAGGATAGGATAGAATTACTAGACCAATTAATAGAAGGATTATGACATACTAGCCAGGGATGACCCAAAACAACAGGTGTAAACGGTGAACGGAAAATCAAAAAAGAAATAGTCTCACTGTGGTTACCAGATACTGTGAGGGTTAAAGGTAGTGTCTCAAATCTGATACTGGGAAGATGACTACCATCTAAGGCGAACATGGGCGTAGGCTTATCTAACTCTCTGAAAGGAATGTCATGTTTCCGAACCCATGCTTCGTCCATGAAACAACCCTCAGCCCCAGAGTCTATCAAGGCACTACATGTAGCACCCGAACCGGTCCAGCGTAGGTGGACCGACAAAGTAGTACAGGACTTTGATGGAGAGACTTGAGTAGTTGCGCTCACCTGTAGCCCTCCGCTTACAGATGAGCTCTGGCTTTACTGGACATGAATTAACAAAATGTCCAGCAACTCCACAATAGAGGCACAGGCGGTTGGTGATCCTCCGTTCCCTCTCCTTATTCGAGATGCGAATCCCTCCCAGCTGCATGGGCTCAGTCTCAAAGCCAGAGGGGGAGATGGTTGCGATGCGGAGCAGGGAAACACCGTTGATGCGAGCTCTCTTCCACGAGCCCGGTGACGAAGATCTACCCGTCGTTCTATGCGGATGGCGAGAGCAATCAAAGAGTCCACATCTGAAGGAACCTCCCGGGAGAGAATCTCATCCTTAACCACAGCGTGGAGTCCCTCCAGAAAACGAGCGAGCAGCGCCGGCTCGTTCCACTCACTAGAGGCAGCAAGAGTGCGAAACTCAATGGAATAATCCGTTATGGACCGTTCACCTTGGCATAAGGAAGCCAGGGCCCTAGAAGCCTCCCCACCAAAAACTGAACGGTCAAAAACCCGAATCATCTCCTCTTTAAAGTTCTGGAAATCGTTAGAGCAAACAGCCCTTGCCTCCCAGATAGCTGTGCCCCATTCTCGAGCCCGGCCAGTAAGGAGTGAAATGACGTAAGCAACCCGAGCTCTCTCTCTAGAGTATGTGTTGGGTTGGAGAGAGAACACAATCTCACACTGCGTGAGAAAGGAGCGGCACTCAGTGGGCTGCCCGGAGTAGCAAGGTGGGTTATTAACCCTAGGTTCTGGAGGCTCGGCAGGCCAGGAAGTAACAGGTGGCACGAGACGTAGACTCTGGAACTGTCCAGAGAGGTCGGAAACCTGAGCAGCCAGGTTTTCCACGGCCTGGCGAGCAGCAGACAATTCCTGCTCGTGTCTGCCGAGCATGGCTCCTTGGATCTCGACGGCAGTGTAACGAGCGTCTGAAGTCGCTGGGTCCATTCCTTGGTCGGTTCCTTCTGTCATGCAGGTGAAAGAGGACCCAAACGCGACTTAACAGAAACAGAGTTTATTAAAGTCCAAAACGGAATAACAGAAATCCTCTAGATTTGTAGAGGGAAAACAACTGGAGAAGCGGCCACAGACTGCAGGTCGCCCGGGTAGGCGCAGGCCGTAGTCGACTGAGACACCTGCTCACACGCAGCGTCTGATGAAGGCACAAAACACGACAGGACAGGGTGATACACAATCACGGCAAAAACACGACAGGACAGGGCGAAACGCAATCACAGCATGGTGAATACAATACAAGGAACCGACGGAACAGGAACGGATCACAAAGGAATAAATAGGGACTCTAATCAGGGGAAAGGATCGGGAACAGGTGTGGGAAGACTAAATGATGATTAGGGGAATAGGAACAGCTGGGAGCAGGAACGGAACGACAGAGAGAAGAGAGAGCGAGAGAGTGAGAGAGGGAGGGGGAGAGAGAGGGATAGAACCAAACAAGACCAGCAGAGGGAAACGAATAGCATGGGGAGCACAGGGACAAGACATGACAATAAATGACAAACATGACAGGGTCAGCGGTCAAACGACCTCCACTCATCACTGTCAAACGCTCCCTGAAACACTTCAGCGAACAGGCCTTTCTAATCGACCTGGCCGGGGTATCCTGGAAGGATATTGATCTCATCCTGTCAGTAGAGGATGCCTGGTTATTTTTTAAAAAATGCATTCCTAACCATCTTAAATAAGCATGCCCTATTCAAGAAATGTATAACCAGGAACAGATATAGCCCTTGGTTCTCCCCAGACCTGACTGCCCTTAACCAACACAAAAACATCCTATGGCGTTCTGCATTAGCATCGAACAGCCCCCGTGATATGCAGCTTTTCAGGGAAGCTAGAAACCGGCAGTTAGAAAAGCCAAGGCTAGCTTTTTCATGCAGAAATTTGTTTCCTGCAACACTAACTCAAAAAAGTTCTGGGACACTGTAAAGTCCATGGAGAATAAGAACACCTCCTCCCAGCTGCCCACTACACCGAAGATAGGAAACACTTTCACCACTGATAAATCCACTCTAATTGAGAATTTCAATAAGCATTTTTCTATGGCTGGCTATGCTTTCCACCTGGCTACCTCTGCCCCGGTCAACAGCACTGCATCCCCCACAGCAACTCGCCCAAGCCTTCCCCATTTCTCCTTCTCCCAAATCCAGTCAGCTGATGTTCTGAAAGAGCTGCAAAATCTGGACCCCTACAAATCAGCCAGGCTAGACAATCTGGAACCTTTCTTTCTAAAATTATCTGCCGAAATTGTTGCAACCCCTATTACTAGCCTGTTCAACCTCTTTTTCATATCGTCTGAGATTCCCAAAGATTGGAAAGCTGCCGCGGTCATTCCCCTCTTCAAAGGGGGAGACACTCTAGACCCAAACTGTTATAGACCTATATCCATCCTACCCTGCCTTTCCAAGGTCTTCTAAAGCCAAGTCAACAAACAGATTACCGACCATTTCGAATCCCACCGTACCTTCTCCGCTGTGCAATCTGGTTTCAGAGCTGGTCATGGGTGCACCTCAGCCACGCTCAAGGTCCTTCACGATATCATAACCACCATCGATTTGAAGGTAGTTTCGCAAGCCATTGCCAACTAGCATTAGCACAATGACTGGAAGTCTACAGGAACAACTAGGATGCTAGCGCAATTGCTAAATGAATATAGGGGAAACACTGGCCGAGCCTGAGGGGAACAGTGGAACATTCCTGATCTGGGTTCTATTTCCTTTAGATTTGACCTGCGCTCAAACTACCTTCTGAATTCCTGCATCGCTGGCATTGAAGAGGCTGGTTGGCTGCTCCTAGTTGGCACCAACCCACACTATGAGGCACCACTTTCCAACGCACGCATCAGAAAGAGGTATAGTTGGGAGGTCGGGATGGGATTTAAGTGCTGTCGAAAATCACTGGCATCTCAATTTGCATGTAAATAACTGCTTCCAGCTCCTGATTTACACTCTCTCTTTAAGTGGAAACTATAAATCTGAAACGTGACTGGTGGTATTCTATGGATACTTCATGTACCCCTGGTAGTTGGCTTCACAACAAGCTGTAGGTGGCCTTGGTGGGGCAGGAGGTGGACCTACACGTACGATTATCTGGGGGAGTCTGCTAAGGTCCTGCAGGAAATAGTTTCTGGGACCCACCCCTTCTCTAAGGTAATCATCTATTATTTACACATGTCTGATGGTTGGTCACTAAGTGTAGTCATAGAGAATTCACTGTCAACAATTATAAAAAATCTTGTTCCTAGGTTCTTGCCAAGGCAAAGCATCCTGTAGTGGTGCTGGGTAGTGGTTCTCTGCAGAGAGAGGAATGGAGCCGCTATAAACGCAGCCGTGTCCACCATTGCTCATAATGCCAGCAGTGGAGTAGGAGAATGCTGGAAGGTTCTCAATGTGCTTCACAGCTAATATCTACTACTGTACCTGATCTCACATTTAGATTTTTATTTTTTATTAAAAAAAATTTTTTAACCTTTATTTAACCAGAACACATTCTTATTTTCAATGACGGCCTAGGAACAGTGGGTTAACTGCCTGTTCAGGGGCAGAACGACAGATTTGTACCTTGTCAGCTTGGGGGTTTGAACTCGCAACCTTCCGGTTACTAGTCCAACACTCTAACCACTAGGCTACCCTGCCGCCCCAGGGTGAATTTTAAAAAATGCTATTGACAGATCAGTTTTCATAGCCAACTCCCTCTTTGTTTATCTGTCACCTATCCCATTTCCTGTTCCTCCTTGGGGCGGATGCTGGCTGCAACGCTCTTCCACAACAGATACACAAAAAAACATTATCAGATGTGCAGCACTTAGAATTAATATCCATGATCTTTAATTGAGTCTTGTGTCAGACTGAATGTATTTTTAGTTTCAGACCTCTACACAGGGCACCATGGAGGCGCTGGGGCGGCGATGGCTGACATCATTCTCCCTGGAGCAGCGTACACAGAGAAATGTAGCACCTATGTGAACACTGAGGGGCGCGACCAGCAGACCAGGCTGGCTGTGACTGCTCCAGGCATGGCCAGGCAGGATTGGAAGATCATTCTGCTACATCTGAGGTAAACTAATGTTTCACCACACTAGTCAGTGAATGTGTTCAGTAGTAATTTCATGAGTTAGTATCATTGTTGCGGGGGCGGGGGTTACCCTAAAGCTTGCTGGAGTGACATTGCTCTACGACACTATGGATGAGGTGGGTGACAGATTGGCGGAGGTTTGCGCTATGATGATAGTACACCCACACACACCCCTCTCTCCTCCCTGGAGCGCCATACAGAATATAGTTAGTGGTCCTCTAATGACGGACATAGTTGGCCTAAGGAAAACCCCTCCTATAAACATGTTACTGTTCTTTTGACATTATTCTCTCATGCCTATGGTTAGTGAGGTTGTTAACTAATAATGTCTGTCTTCTACCGCAGGATGTGAATCAGACTGTCCTCACAGAGCCTCTGGTCCCTCCACAGCTCAGTGTTCGAAACTTTTACATGACAGGTGAGTAGTGCAGAGCGATTAGTGCTTTTTGAGGTCGGTTTCGGTTCGATTATTAAAAGATAATCACGGATTTCGGTTTATATTATGTATTTTTAAACATTAAATTAACTATGCATTATGTGGGTTGAATTTTTAAAAATGTAACCTTTATTTAACTTGGCAAGTCAGTTAAGAACTAATTCTTATTTACACTGACAGCCTACCGGGGAACAGTGGATTAACTGCCTTGTTCAGGGGCAGAATGACAGGTGATTGATAGTTGGCATTCAGCAGTCATACAAGTATGCCTTATTTACTTTGAACTACAAAATAGTTGTTTTTCCCCCAGACAGCAGCTTTATAGAGAAGAGACGAAATAATAAATTAATCAAATCAAACAAATGTAATACAACCTACACAAGTGAAATACAGTGCCTTGCGAAAGTATTCGGCCTCCTTGAACTTTGCGACCTTTTGCCACATTTCAGGCTCCAAACATAAAGATATAAAACTGTATTTTTTTGTTAAGAATCAACAACAAGTGGGACACAATCATGAAGTGGAACGACGTTTATTTAATATTTCAAACTTTTTAACAAATCAAAAACTGAAAAATTGGGCGTGCAAAATTATTCAGCCCCTTTACTTTCAGTACAGCAAACTCTCTCCAGAAGTTCAGTGAGGATCTCTGAATGATCCAATGTTGACCTAAATGACTAATGATGATAAATACAATCCACCTATGTGTAATCAAGTCTCCGTATAAATGCACCTGCACTGTGATAGTCTCAGAGGTCCGTTAAAAGCACAGAGCTCAGTTGGTAGAGCATGGCGCTTGTAACGCCAGGGTAGTGGGTTCGATCCCCGGGACCACCCATACGTAGAATGTATGCACAATGACTGTAAGTCGCTTTGGATAAAAGCGTCTGCTAAATGGCATATATTATTATGAAGAACAAGGAACACACCAGGCAGGTCCGAGATACTGTTGTGAAGAAGTTTAAAGCCGGATCTTGATACAAAAAGATTTCCCAAGCTTTAAACATCCCAAGGAGCACTGTGCAAGCGATAATGTTGAAATGGAAGGAGTATCAGACCACTGCAAATCTACCAAGACCTGGCCGTCCCTCTAAACTTTCAGCTCATACAAGGAGAAGACTGATCAGAGATGCAGCCAAGAGGCCCATGATCACTCTGGATGAACTGCAGAGATCTACAGCTGAGGTGGGAGACTCTGTCCATAGGACAACAATCAGTCGTATATTGCACAAATCTGGCCTTTATGGAAGAGTGGCAAGAAGAAAGCCATTTCTTAAAGATGTCCATAAAAAGTGTAATTTAGAGTTTGCCACAAGTCACCTGGGAGACACACCAAACATGTGGAAGAAGGTGCTCTGGTCAGATGAAACCAAAATTGAACTTTTTGGCAACAATGCAAAATGTTATGTTTGGCGTAAAAGCAACACAGCTCATCACCCTGAACACACCATCCCCACTGTCAAACATGGTGGTGGCAGCATCATGGTTTGGGCCTGCTTTTCTTCAGCAGGGACAGGGAAGATGGTTAAAATTGATGGGAAGATGGATGGAGCCAAATACAGGACCATTCTGGAAGAAAACCTGATGGAGTCTGCAAAGACTTGAGACTGGGACGGAGATTTGTCTTCCAACAAGACAATGATCCAAAACATAAAGCAAAATCTACAATGGAATGGTTCAACAATAAACATATCCAGGTGTTAGAATGGCCAAGTCAAAAAGTCCAGACCTGAATCCAATCGAGAATCTGTGGAAAGAACTGAAAACTGCTGTTCACAAATGCTCTCCATCCAACCTCACTGAGCTCGAGCTGTTTTGCAAGGAGGAATGGGAAAAAATTTCAGTCTCTCGATGTGCAAAACTGATAGAGACATACCCCAAGCGACTTACAGCTGTAATCGCAGCAAAAGGTGGCGCTACAAAGTATTAACTTAAAGGGGCTGAATAATTTTGCACGCCCAATTTTTCAGTTTTGGATTTGTTAAAAAAGGTTGAAATATCCAATAAATGTCGTTCCACTTCATGATTGTGTCCCACTTGTTGATGATTCTTCACAAAAAAATACAGTTTTATATCTTTATGTTTGAAGCCTGAAATGTGGCAAAAGGTCGCAAAGTTCAAGGGGGCCGAATACTTTCGCAAGGCACTGTATTTGATTAAAGTTGTGTGAATAAACTATGGTTAATACGCAGTAACGGGCAGTCACTACCATCATGGGACTTTTATTAATTATTTTATTCTGTGTTACAGAATTAAATTTTGGGGCGGCAGGGAGCCAAGTGGTTAGTGAACCTTTTGTGGGATATACATAAGGCAATTCTAGGTCTTGTGCCATATTTTGGTGAAACTATCCCCAATTCAATGGAATTGCAACCCTCTGCATGCACAGTGCATTCTTCCATCACATGTACAACTGATTCTAAAGATTTTGCACACTAATGAGTATCGGGTGTAAGGTAAGACCCAAGTACAGACCGTGTTGAAGTAACAATGTTTATTGCAACAACAGGAGCAGGCAAACGACAAGTCAAGTCAGGCAGGGGTCAATAATCCAGAGTAGTGGGGCCAAGGTACAGGACGGCATGCAGGCCCAGGGTCAGGTCAGGCAGAGGTCGGAAATCCAGAGTAGTGGTGCCAAGGTACAGGACGGCAGGCAAGGTTCAAAGTCAGAACAGGCAAGGCTCAAAACCAGGAGGACAAGAAGAAGAGAGACTGGGGAAAAGCAGGAGCTGAGACAAAATGCTGGTTGACTTGAACAAACAAGACGAACAACTCAATCCTGGGCCCAATATCACCGAGCCAGTGATACGCACCGGAGTGGAGAGCGGTGGAAGGCCTCATCCACTGGTCGTCGCCGCTGTGGAGGTGGGCGAGTGCTATGGTCCTATGGTTTCTCTCGACTCACCTGGCTCCAGGATAGATTTTGACTCTTCAAACATACCAGAGTCGCTATATGCGATCCCTGACTCTGCTTCTGGTACGCAAGCTATTTTAATTAGTTCCCCGCATCCAGTGCAGGCGGGAGGGATTGTTAATTGCGCTACCGAACTGCCCCTAATCAAAACGAAACAAAACGGCCTAAACCCCGCCGTCAGAAAACTTAACTTTTTTCAATGTGTCAATCACTCTCGAGTCATCTGGGACCCACGAGCTAAGCCCAAGGGACTACTAGGGGGGCACTTGAACATTCGTAGTGTCATTCCAAAAAGTGATCAAATTCAACATCTACTCACAGACTCCAACCTTGACTTTCTCTGCCTCTCAGAGACATGGCTCCATAAACACTCTCCATATGCTGCTTTGATTGTGCCTGGCTACAATGTTTTCAGGAGAGACAGGATTGAAGGAAGAGGAGGGGGTGTGATGATTTACATTAAAGAACATATCCGATGTAAACAAATTGAGTGGTCATGTGATAATGAACTAGAATGTATCGGCCTGAACGTTACACTGTCTCCCCAAATGTCTTTTACCCTCATTGGAATGTATAGGCCACCTTCCACCAAAAGTGTGTTTTTTGATCAGTTTAATACCATGCTTAGGGAATGTGATTTTGGGAAAGAGGTCATCTTAATGGGAGATTTTAACATTAATTTTGAAGACAAGTGTTGAAGGAAAACCCTCAAACGGATCACTAATACCTTTGACCTTACACAGCTAGTTAAAGGGCCAACCAGGGTGACTTGTTGCTCTAAAACACAGATTGATTTGGTGTTCAGTAATAAACCAGAGAGAGTGACTAAATCATTCAATATGGTTACTGGGCTGTCTGATCATAATCTGACACTTATAGCCAGAAAGCTGTCTAAGAGCAGGTTTAACCTCTCTACTGTTAGAAAGCCGGATCAACTCAGAATACCTAAGAGTAAACTAAACTATTTTGAAAAAGCAATTAAGGGAATAAACTGGAATGATCTCTTATCCTATACAGACGTGGAAGCTGATAGTCAGGTTTTTCTATCCACAATCCAGACTACAATAAATGGCTTCCTAAAGAAAATCAAATCCAAACCTGGCCAAAAGAGCACTCTTCCTTGGCTAAATGGAGAAATCTGGAAATTGATGAAAGAACGAGATTATGCTCTAAAAATAGCCCTAAAATCTAAATTAGAGCATGACAGACGTAGGTTTACCATGTTGAGAAATAAGGTGATGAAAGAAATCAGACAGGCCAAGGCAAACTTTTTTATTAACATAATTGGTGAAGCAAAGGGAAATTCTAAATTGATATGGGAGAATCTAAAAAAGTTAACAGGGAAAGACCATAGTAACACTGCAAAAAGTCTAGAAATCATGGTGAATAACAGTCTAACACAGGATGCAGTCGAAATAGCAATATCCTTCAATTCCTACTTTATTGACTCTGTCAGGGTACTGACACAGAACCCCTCCACTGGTTTCTTGGGCTCAGTGCTAGTGAATGACACTCAACCTGTCTTCATCATAAGGGTTTCTGAGTTAAAGGTGAACAAGGTGATTAGCTCACTAAAGAACTTTAAAGCCAAAGATGTGTTTAGGATGGACTCTACCTTTCTTAAAAACTACAAAGAGTCACTCATTGGCCCCATTACTAAGGTCACCAACACATCTATTGGTCTCGGTGTGTTTCCAAGGGTATGGAAGTCGGCCATAATAACGGCCATCTTTAAATCAGGCGACCCTGCTGACGTGAGTAACTACAGGCCCATTAGTATACTACCTGTGGTGTCAAAGGTTGTTGAAAAGTGTGTAGCAGAACAACTGATTGCCCACCTCAACAACAGCCCCTTCACATTACACTCCATGCAGTTTGGCTTCAGAGCGAAACTCCACAGAAACGGCCAACTGCTTTCTTCTGGAAAATGTGAAGTCAAAGATGGACAAAGGGGGTGCTGTTGGGGCTGTGTTTCTGGACCTAAGGAAGGATTTTGATACTGTTAACCATGAGATTCTCATCACAAAATTGTCAAGTTCAACTTTTCCCCTGATGACTTGAGATGGATGAAATCATACCTTGAAGGCAGAACTCAGTGTGTCAGAGTGAGCAATGAGCTGTCGCCCACTCGTAGCTATGATGTGGGCGTGCCCCAAGGGTCAATACTGGGGCCCCTCCTGTTCAGCCTGTACATTAATGATCTGCCTTCTGTCTGTACTGGGTCTGAAGTTCAAATGTATGCAGATGATACAGTGATATATGTGCATGCAAAGAGCAAACAACAAGCTGCACAAGAACTCACTACTGTAATGGTCCAGGTTACAAAGTGGCTCAGTGACACGTGTTTGCATCTCAATGTGAAAAAAAACTGCATGTTCTTCACAAAGAGGGCAACAGATGCTACTGAGCCAGATGTCTATGTGTCAGGGGAGAAGCTCCAGGTGGTATCCGATTTTAAGTACCTTGGCAACATACTTGATTCCAACCTCTCTTTTAAAAAGCATGTGAAAAAGGTAGTTCGAATAACTAAATTCAACCTAGCTAATTTCCGATTTATACGAAATTGTTTGACTACAGAGGTAGCAAAACTGTACTTCAACTCTATGATACTCCCCCACTTAACATACTGCTTGACTAGTTGGGCCCAAGCTTGCTGTACAACATTAAAACCTATTCAGTCTGTCTACAAACAGGCTCTCAAAGTGCTTGATAGGAAGCCCAATAGCCATCATCATTGTCACATCCTTAGAAAGCATGAGCTCTTGAGTTGGGAAAATCTTGTGCAATACACCGACGCATGTCTTGTATTCAAGATCCTTAATGGCCTGGCTCCCCCTCCACTCAATATTTTTGTTAAACAGAAAACACAGACATATGGCAGCAGATCCACAAGGTCTGCCATGAGAGGTGACTGTATAGTTCCCCTAAGGAAAAGCACCTTTAGTAAATCTGCATTCTCTGTGAGAGCTTCCCATGTCTGGAATACACTGCCATCAGACACACATAAATGCACCACATATCACACTTTCACAAAATGCTTGAAGACATGGCTAAAGGTCAATCAGATTTGTGAACATGGTCCCTAGCTGTGTGTTGCCGCTTTCCATGTTGTCTGTTGTCTGTAGCTTGTGAGGTGTGGAAACACTTTGTTGCTTTTATGAATGTTGTCTTGCTGCTTTTTGTCCTATGTTGCTCTGTCTGTATGCTATGTCTTGCTTGTTCTATGTTGCTATTGTCTATATTGTAATTGTTTTTAATAACCTGCCCAGGGACTGCGGTTGAAAATTAGCCGGCTGGCTAAAACCGGCACTTTTACTGAAACGTTGATTAAAGTGCACTGTCCCTGTAAAAATAAAAAATAAACTCAAAAACTCAACTCAACTGGCACAGACAGACAGAAACATAGGCAGGAGATAAGTGGGGAAGATGGGCGACACCTGGGGAGGAGGGGGGTCAAACAAGGACAGGTGAAACAGATCAGGGTGTGACAGTACCCCCCCCCCCACACACACACACACACACACCTAGGGACACCACCTGGCTGACCGGGGTGTCGGTGTTGGAATTCAGAGATGTGGCCTGGGTCCAGGATGTCCCTAGCAGAGACCCAGCAGCTCTCCTCCGGGCCATAACCCTCTCAGTCAACCAGGTACTGGAATCACCTGCCCCGACGTCTCACCCTGTATGCCTGTTGGATGTCGATGAGACGGGGGAGAGGGGTGGGCCTGGAGAGGGGTGGGCCTGGAAAGTTGTTTACCTCACAGGCGGGGTTCCAGACACCTTGCCCTGATTAAGACTATGGTGTTGAATGCCGAGACAAAGGGCTGTGAGACATGGGTTTACATCTAGACACATGAAAAGTAGGAAGTATAATGAGGGTACGGGGCAACAGAGGACAAACAGCAGAGGGGCTATTGATTTTGGAGCATGGGGGAAATGTCTCGGCATTAAATTTGTAACTAAACGTTTATTTAATTTTATTTCTATTGGAAGGATTTAATTATTTGCAATTATGTCTACTTATGATAAGGTAAAAGGTTTATGTTTCTGTCTCCATATGATATGGTAAATATATCCAAAGCAAAAAAACATGGTATTGATATGCATTTGCATATATTTCTGTTAATTCCCACGGAAAGTTTCCACCTCTGAATATTACCCAAAATGTGCAACCCTAGTCATTGTAGTTAATTACCATGTTTTATGCACAATACTACGTAGAATATTGGCATGTTGGAAACTACAAATCCTTACTACATTGCACAGTTCAGTCTGGATCAAATTTATCTTAAGATAAGCGGTGCGATGGTGCATTGAGCTCACAGAAAAAGAAGAAGAAATGGAATTCTAATAATTGAACCAACATCATCTGACTCTATCTGACATTACTACTGTATGTGAATGTTGTGTTCAGTGCTTGACTTGGACTGAAATAGGTGCCGGTACTGTTTACATTTAGGTGCAGGAGATCCACAATACTTTTGAGATAATACTCTATAAGAGGAACAGGAGCTCAAGCAGTAGAACATTTCAGGTACTGGTACTCGGCTCCGGTGAGCTCCTGCCCAAGTCAAGCACTTGTGTTAAAATATCCCTCTTGTCTACAGATCTAATCAGCAGAGCCTGCCAGACCATGGCTAAGTGTGTGTAGGCTGTGACCGAAGGAGCCCAAGCTATAGAGGAGCCATCCATATGCTTAAGATCTGTTTTCCAGGTCATTCCTCTCTACATGTACAAGCTGTCTATCCAACTCACACAGTTGGATAGACAGAAATAACTCTGAGGCCTACATACATCCATAGAAATGTTTCCAGCCTGATTCCAGCCTGTTCAACTATCACTCAACGTCAATAAAACAAAGGAGATGATCGTGGACTTCAGGAAACAGCAGTGGGAGCAGCACCCTATCCACACAGCAGTGGAGAAGGTGGAAAGTTTACATTTTCTCGGTGTACACAGCACAGACAAACTGAAATGATCCACCCACACAGAGAATGTGGTAAAGAAGGCGCAACAGCGCCTCTTCAGCCTCCTTTTGGCTTGTTTTCCAAAACCCTAACAAACTTTTACAGATGCACAATCGAGAACATCCTGTCAGGCTGTATCCAAGCCTGGTATGGCAACTGCACCGCCCTCAACTGCAAGGCTCTCCAGAGGGTGGTGCGGTCTGCACAACGCATCACTGGGGGCAAACTACCTGCCCTCCCTGACACCTACAGCACCCGATGTCACAGAAAGGCCAAAAAGATAATCAAGGACAACAACAACCCGAGCCACTGCCTGTTCACACCGAGTCTGTGTGCGTGGACCATTTCAGTTTGTCGGTCATATGTACACCGAGGAACTTAAAACTTCCCACCTTCTCCACTGCTGTCCCATCGATGTGGAAAGGAGTGGAGGGGGGGGGGGGATAGGGGGTAGCTCCTTTTTTTTGTACCATATGAGAGTGAAATAGATTTCCTTCCAAAAACGTGTAATTAATTATGTTAAAAAGCAGTGTTTCTGTGTTGGAATGGTGTGGGCATACCCCAACAACAGAAGGGTCTGGGCATATACCAGTCATAAAAATATTCATTAGAGTAAACCGCTGATTGGCCAGCTCATCCTCTTCAGGAGGAAAACATCCTCTATCAGGAAATAACAAGCATTTTTGAAACGGTTGGTTTGACTTGCCTAGTTAAATAAAGGTACCAATAAAATTAAAATAAAATACAAGTTTGAGGTGGGTTTTTTAATGTGTTTAAAAAAATCAAATTTATGCTTTGGGCACATATGATTCAACAACATTATTTGGCTAGGAGTTAACAAAATATGAACTTTTAAAAGTGAGAATTTCACTGGACAATTACTTGAATGTATTCTGTAAAGTCAATGCGATAGATACAGTACCTATCCAATCCTCACTTATAAAAAAATAGCTGTTAAACATCCGTAGACACATATTTATTATGCAGTAAAGTCATTCTTATAGATGCCTATTCCTCTCTCACTTTATACGCACGACTTCCTGTACGCTATACGCACAACTTCCATCCCTATACAGCAGTGGTTCTCAAACCTAGCCTCAGGACCCCCAGCCGTTCCATCCATTTGATCTATTCCAGAGCTAGCACACCTGATTTAACTTGTCAACTAATCACCAAGCCCTCGACTAATTGAATCAGGTGAGCTAGTTCAGAGCTACAACAACATTGTAAAGCGTCTGGGGGTCCCTTAGGAGGTTTGAGAACCAACTTCCTCATTCCTTATTGACCAAATGCAGTACAAGCACCTTTCAGTCTTCCAGCTGCATAGTTTATTTCCTGTATGTATATTACAGCTGTGAATTGTGTAAAGATTGTATTTTCCCCAATGACTATTGAGAATATGCTGCTTTGTAGATAATGTACACAATAAACTGTTTAAGAAATCTATTTTTCTTCAGTAGTAATAAATGTTAAATCACAACATGTTCTTAATCTTTAGATAAAGCCTGCATAGAGACATTGGTCAGCACAATCTACCACAGTGGAATATCTTATGTGTCATTATTATTATAGCACAGTTTATACCAGTGATTACAAATATTTGTATTACACTGTTGAAATAGGATCAAATTGACTGAATTGTAATGCCTTCATTAAATACGTGTTTATAGTCACACACCCACAAATGCATGTAGTATGGTCAAATTGAGCTGGTAACATGTGCCTTTCAAATCATTAAGGCAAGAAAGTTAAAAAAAAAACAATAACTTTTAAATACTATCCTTGGGGAAAGAATACGACAAATGTGGGATGTAGGGCCTTAGGAGTATAGGGCCTTAAACTGTGTTCCTATAATGTTTTAGCGTTCCAAGTGTTTAGTGGGAGATGGTCACGTGCTGCATCATCAGCATTGAGCAACAGTGTTGCAGCCAGAGTAGAGAACCATTCATAAAGAATGTGACATAAGCCCGTTGCCAGATAGGAATTTGACATGTGTTATATAAGAGTTTCTAAACCATGTTGATATAAGCAGGGACATTTCACTTATTTAAAAGTACATAACTATAGCTACTCTACCCTTCAATCAGCATTGCCATGCATGCAGTCGACAAGACATAACATTGTATTTCTTCCCTGCTGTAGCTTATACAAAGTTGAATTTCCAATATGGTAGAGAGGTTGTTGTTGGACTGTGGACTGTTGTCATGTCCCCGCAGTGCCTGTAGTGGTGCTGTGAGGAGTCTGCTGTGGACTAATCTAAAATCCTCAGCAGCTCCCACCTGCTAATGTTTGCTGTGGATAATCTACATTTACATGCATCAGTATTTTCAATGATATTGCATTCAGATAGGAGCATTATTAGTTACCTAAAATATCGAATATCGATGCACAAATAGGCGAGCTGGTTGTAATAGGCACTTCTACTCTAACAGGAGCGAATACCTTACACACAGCCTATACAAATTGAAGGTAAGTGAAGCCTCGACTTCAATTTTTGGAGAGGCCGCTTATGGCGCAGAACTAGTCGGGACGACTTTGCTACTCGAGGCCCTAGGGTTACTAGGTCTGATAGGCCTTATCGTTTCATGTTAAATGTTTAACTTATGATCGTTATCTGTATCACACAACATATGCTTATGATAGTTACGGAGTTGTTTTATTATATACATATATTCACAACGTTTCGTTATTCACCTAAATGTATTCATTTTCTTAAACAGAAAATGACCGGATGACTTGCGGGCGATATTTAGCTTAAGGCCTTATTGAAAGAGCCTCTGTGCCTCTCCCTTTGTTTTCCTATTTGCCACAAATTAGGCGGTTTGATTATCGTGAAATCCTAATCTTAAGTACTTTTTATATTTTAAACTATTTCCAAATACACTAAAAAATTATTGTAAATTCCCCATCATATTTCATATAAATCTTCTATGTCTTGATGTTTCCGTTTCCTGGCTACCGCTACTTGTGTTTTTAGCGTAGCTAGCTAATGTGCTAACTAGTTAGCTACCTATCACTAGACCGTAGCAGGCTAAAATTGCCCATTTTTATAAGGTCGTTTTATTGTATGATGTTAATGTATACGTTAACCACATATCTACTTGTTGTCCAATGCCTATACTCTGTTTTCGGATTATTGCAAATTTGCCAGAATGTAGCTATTTAGTTAGCAAGGGAAAAACCCACACAAAATCTAGGTAGCTAACGTTAACTAGCTCGGGTTTGTTAACTTTACCTAACTAGGTTATCTATGCTAGTTAACGTTAGGTAGTAAGTAGAAAAATAACACTAACTATTTGTTTTGATAACTAGTAGGTACCTAGTTATGCAAATTTCATTGTTCTGTGTAGTCAGCTAATTATTTGCTAAACAAATACTCACTTGCACAGCTAACTCGTGATGTAAATTTGCTCAAGTCTGCACGTTTTCATGCATTTAGTTTAGCTAGTTAGCTATGCAATTCCTCCAGATTGAATCATAACGTTAGCTATAGAGCTAGCTAATAGCTATGTTTTTACGAGAGACACATTTAATTCAATGTTACGTGGACACACTACTGTATTACCCTCCGTTTTGGCAAATTACATTGTGACAGTACTGTCCAATTTGTAAGTCGCTCTGGATAAGAGCGTCTGCTAAATGACTTAAATGTAAATGTAAATGTAAATGTACAGTCCGTGTCTGTATCCTGCATTTGCATGTAACAGAAAACCTCAGTCTGACGCTGCATCCCGGGCGCTTGAATTGACAGTAGCCACATGTTTGGGAAAGCGTACAGTCTAAATTCTAAACGTGAGGGTGCTAAGCCAGAAATGTCCCTTACATCATTGGATCAAAAACAAATTTAAGATGAAGTCATATGCCACAGAGGTGTATCTTGACATTTCCAATTTCACCCTTGATTTCTTAGAACATCTTCCTAATGTTTTAGTCATGTATGCATGTTTGTTTGAAACTTTTTTTTACACTAGTAGACTATTTTCTTTACCATATTCTTAATTAGTTGCCTGAATTGTGCATGTTAAGTTCTTGCTAGCAACAGTCAAACTATAGAGTCAGAGGAGCTGTAAATACTTATTTCAATCTGTACCCTTGGTCTGTTTTTGTCTTGTTTGCATATTCAGGGCAGTCTCAGGGATTACTGTGCATAATGTAAGACTCATGGTTTTCCTTGCTTTCTCCCTCTCCCATCAGCTGATGTTCTCAAGGACCAGAGTCACGTGATGTATGAGGGCAAACACATCCACTTCTCGGAGGTGGACAATAAGCCATTGTGCTCATACAGCCCAAAGCTCTGCAAGCAGCGCAGGCTCAATGGCTATGCCTTCTGTATCCGTCATGTCCTGGAGGATAAGACCGCTCCCTTCAGGCAATGTGAATATGTGGCCAAGTACAACAGCCAACGATGCACCAACCCCATCCCCAAGTCTGAGGATCGCAGGTGGGTGTGGCGTTCCAGTAGAAGCTGTCCTCGCCACAGAAGACGTCAGGTCTTTGTGATTGATGTATCTGTCATAGTTGTGAAACAGCATGTTAAAGGTGTGTTTGTTCCACAGATACTGTAACAGCCACCTCCAAGTCCTTGGCTTTATCCCCAAGAAGGAGCGGAGGAAGAAACACAATGCATTGGAGGAGATGCGCTCAACACCTCACCTGGAGTCAGTGGCTCTTAACATAACTGTGCCCTCGCTAGCTCTGAAGGCCTCCAATGGCCTGGACGAGCTGCCACCCTCTCCACCCTGCATCCGTCTGCTACCCCTCCCAGATGGGGAGCTCTTGGACCCTTTTGCCTTCTACGAGGAGGACACTGATGGGGAAGAGGGCCCTCCTCGGAAGGGCTCCACCGTCAGGAAGAAACTACACAGTAGACTGGTGCTCAGCCAGAAACTCCAGCTCCCCCATCACGACAATGCCCTCCTCCAACCACCTCCGGAGCACTTTAGCCCCTCTCCTCTTACCTGTGTGCACCGCTCTTCGCCCCTCCATCCTCATCTTCCCTGTCAGCAGCAGACAGGACTCCTCCAGCCCTCCACTATACCTTCGTTTGTCCTCCCTGGACAGCAGCAGACAGGACTCCTCCAGCCCTCCACTATACCTTCGTTTGTCCTCCCTGGACAGCTGCAGACAGGACTCCTCCAGCCCTCCACTATACCTTCGTTTGTCCTCCCTGGACAGCAGCAGACAGGACTCCTCCAGCCCTCCACTATACCTTCGTTTGTCCTCCCTGGACAACTGCAGACAGGACTCCCCCAGCCCTCCACCATGCCCTCGTTTGTCCTCCCAGGACAGCTGCAGGGTTTATTATGTAAGCTAGCTCCACCTCAGATTCCCGCCTTTCTGCCTGTCGGACTGCCCCCCAACACAGCTCCCAGTCCGCTGCAGTCCTCCTGTCCCCCCCTCGGCAGGAAAGCTCTGTTCACTGCCACGCACTTGCCATCCAGTAGCTGGGACAGCACTCAGCGTCATTTGGTGGCCATGCGTCCGGCTGCCTTCTCACCTCCCCTTGCCTGCATGGCAAGGTTACAGCATCTGGTGCAGCTCTGCACCCAAAGACATCAGGAGCACGGAGACCTCTTCCATCATCTAGGTACCTCTCCTCCCTATTCACATGACATACTGTATTTTGCTTATTAGTTGAATGTCGTATTGGGTCTGTGTAAGACGAGATAAATAAAGATAATATGACATTATACTGCTGAGACCAGCTGTACTAACAGGTTATCTTCTTTCAGGGTTGGACTGGTCTGAAGACAGTTCAGAGGATGATGAAGTGGAGGCAGAGAGAGTTCCACCCTATCACAATGCCTGGAGACTACAGGAAGGACACCTGCAGGATGTGTAAGTTTCTTACATACATAGTTATACTATCATGAAATCAAACATGGATTTGTTTTTGAATTGTTTATTTATTTATTTATTCCAGATCAGATGAAGATGCTGGTGGCTCGCGGAGAACGCGGCTGGCTCGGCTGTGCTCATACCTCCAGGAGAAATACAAGCACCTGTGCAGGCAGGAGAGGGCTACCATGCGCCAGAAGAAATACCACTATGCCTTCCGCAAAGCCCTGCTGCACGCCGCCAGTAAAGACCCTGACTGTGCTGGCCAGTTGATTCAGAAGTTGCGCAAGGTCTCCCAGACCTCAAGGTAAACTAAATACTCAACACTGCTCAACACTCCCATTTGTGAAATTGAGCCCGACTAACCTTAATAGTCTCCTCCAATACCATGTCAATGGTAAATGTTTAAATGACTTAGATACTAAAGCTTTTCCTGGTTGTGATGTGAGTACATCCTAATTTGAGCACAGTTCCTTATTTAAATTGTATTTGTGTGTTTAAAAAAAATGTATTTCTGTGTGTATTGTATAAGAGGTTCCTGCTTGACTTACATTATTCATATCATGAAGTTAGTTGAGATCTCATTTCACCAGAACCATTTAAGTGTCTAGTAAATTGAGTGGCTGAATTTGCTATTGGCTAAAGAGGTAATTGTAGGACCCCTGCCACTAAATGAGATGATGAGCTATAGCTGTTTGTGGGAGAGTGCCAGTGGGGAAGAGAGGTAAGTAGGGATAGACCAGCGAAGATTATTATTTTATTCTTCGTCTTAATCTTTTTAGTCCTTGTTTTTACAATTTTAGCTCTTTGCCATTTTAAGCCTTTTTTTTGTTCTAAACATTTGGAAGAAACCTTTCCAGTTGTTTTAGTAAAACCCTTTTTTTGCGTGACTGACATCGGCCAGCCCTCTCACACTGGTAATGTGGTCAGTAATGATAGTTGTGTTGTGAAGAGCTGAGAGAGTGTTGACATGGTTGTGTCCTGAGCGTGTGCCTATCTGTCTCTCTGCTCAGTGCGCCAGGGCAGCAGGAGACGGGAATCTGCACTGGAAGCACCAAGGGCCAGGCATGTAGCAGCCGAGCTCTACCCTTCACCCGACACTGCTTCCAGCGTATCCTTTTCACCAACCTCTTACATGACACACTGGAATGTTGGGACCAAACTGTCATTATTGCAGAATATGGCTTTACAACTTGTCCTATTTATTTTTTATTTTACCTTTATTTAACCAGGCAAGTCTGTTAAGAACAAATTCTTATTTTCAATGACGGCCTAGGAACAGCGGGTTTACTGCCTGTTCAGGGGCAGAACGACAGATTTGTACCTTGTCAGCTCGGGGGTTTGAACTTGCAACCTTCCGGTTACTAGTCCAACGCTCTAACCACTAGGCTACCCTAGAACTTAACAGACTCAGTGTGGCTTCTGTTTTTGAGACATGACAGTTGTCCTCTTTTTCCACTGGAGTGTTTCCTTCACGGTGTTTCTGCAGACATTCTGTTGAATCGCTCTCAGCAGCTCTTCTCCAGTTGCACAGCCAAATTTGCAGATGGACAACAGTGCTCCATCCCTGTGTTTGACATCACGCATCAGACACCGCTCTGTGAGGAGCATGCCAAAAAGATGGTCAGTACATTGGGAGTACCATTGTTGTACATATGTATCTGCTCTGTATTACTATACTTACGGACACATGTTTTTTTTTCTTCCTACAGGACAATTTCCTGCGTGGAGACGGTAACCGAAGGGTGCAGCACCAGCAGCAGCAGCAACGAAAGCCGCGTAAGAAGACCAAACCACCTGCACTCACCAAGAAACACAAGAAGAAGAGGAGGAGAGGGCCGTGGCGGCCCCAGAAGCCCATCCCGCCGGCGCTACCCCAGGGGAACCTGGGAATGCCTTCCTCCTCCAGCCTGACCATGCCCACCCAGGCCAACATCAGGTCTGTCCCAGAACCATCTGGTCTCTCATTGGGTCTGAAATGGAACTCTAGTCCCTATATAGGTTTAGGCTACTACAATGATACTAGAATTTCCCCTGTACCTATCATGAGGTTGCTACAATCTAACCTATGTATTCAAGGTTACAACGTAGGTGCACACAGGACAGAGACAAATTTGAGTAATCAAGGTGAAAGTGACACGCGTTCAATACCGCCTTGCACGCTCTTGCCTGCATCTAGCTGATCTAGGGTCTAGTCATTAGTCCAACAATTCTAAACATGTGTTTCTATTGGACAATTTCAGGTATGTTTATCCCCATTCTGTTTGTGAAACGTTTTTCAACAGAATCGCCAGAATGAATGCACCACTGATCACCTGCAAACATAGTTCACATTCATAGCAGCCACATACAAACTATTTGATCACTTTCCTCCTCGCTTCTACGCACTCTCTTCATCTCACCTTTTCCCTTCGCTTGTGGACTGAAGAGCACAACCGTCACAAACTTTCCAAGCCAAACCTTCAAACCATTAACTGCTACACACAGCCTACATCGTTTTCACCATATTAGCTAACGCCATAGTCAAATCAAATGAAATGTTATTTGTCACATTTGTCAAATACGACAGGTGTACAACCGTGAAATGCTTGCTTTTAAAAGCCCTTAACTAAAAATGCAGTTAAGGAAATAATGACTAAATAAAATGGTAATAAAATTAAATAATAAATATAATAACTAAATAAAATAACAATAACGAGGCTATATACAGGGGGGTACCGGTACCGAGTCAATGTGCGGGGGTACAGGTTAGTGAAGGTAATTAAGGTAATATGTACATGTAGGTAGGGGTAAAGTGACTATGCATAGATAATAAACAGAGAGTAGCAGCAATGTTTAAAAAGGGGGGGGGGGGGGGGTCAATGCAAATAGCCTGGGTGGCCATTTGATTAGCTGTTCAGCAGTCTTACGGTTTGGGTGTAAAAGCTGTTCAGAAGGCTTTTGGTGTAGAGGTTTTTTTCTCCTCTCTTGTTGCACATGTAGAAATGAGGTAAGCAGATTTAAGTTTCCCTGCATTAAAGTCCCCGGCCACTAGGAGCGCCACCTCTGGATGAGCATTTTCCTGTTTGCTTATGGCCGTATACAGCTCACTGAGTGCTGTTTTAGTGCATCGGTTTGTGGTGGTAAATAGACAGCTACGAAAAATATAGATAAACTCTCTTGGGAAATAGTGTGGTCTACAGCTTATCATGAAATACCTCAGGCGAGCAAAACCTTGAGACCAGCTGTTATTGATAAATAGACACAGATCTTCACGCCTTATCTTATCAGAGGCAGCTGTTCGGTCTTGCTGACGCACGAAAAACCAGCCAGCTGTATATGTTGTTCAGCCACGACTCTGTGAAACATAAGATAATACTGTTTTTAATGTCCCGTTGGTAGGATAGTTTTGAACGGAGCTCATCCAGTTTATTCTCCAATGATTGCACATTGGCCAATAAGACGGATGGTAGAGGCGGGTAACCCACTCACCAACAAATTCTCATAAGGCACCCGGACCTGCGTCTTCCAGTGATTTGGTCAGTCAGGTATCTGGAGTAAATCATTTGCGTCCGACTTGTTAAAGAAATAAAACATTTGTTCAGTGCGAGGTGCGTAATCACTGCTCTGATATCCGGAAGCTCTTTTCGGTCATGAGATTATTTACAAAATAAGTTACAAATTAAGCGAACCCCCCCCCCACAAAATAGCACAATTGGTAAGGAGCCTGTAAAACCTCAGCCATCTCCTCCGGCGCCATCAACGTAGTTCTAGAAAACTAACGTGTTAGTTATCCCGCTACTATCATGCAATACGGTGTACAGCGAGCAGTTTAACAATTACATCGGTGGGCCCCGGTGGCAATACATTTAATTAAACCTTGACTTGAAAGAGTTTGTGTTGAATAGCCATGGCCGACTAGCTAACATAACATCCCTCTCTGTTTGAGCTGAGTGTTTGAGTTGGCTAAACTAGCTAGCGGTGAAAGTGAAAAAAAGACAAAATATAGCTAGCTCTCTCTCGCTTCTCCTTCATTTTGAAAAATACATTTTTTCAAAACTGTTAAACTTTCTTTCTCTTTGAGTCAACTACTCACCATATTTTATACACTGCAATGCTAGCTAGCGGTATCTTATGCTTTCAGTACTAGATTCATTCTCTGATCTTTTGATTGGGTGTACTTGTCAGTTCATGCTGCAAGAGCTCCGATAGACTGGAGGACATCCTCTGGAAGTTATCATAATTACTGTGTAAGGTTATGGAAGGAGGTGAGAACCATTAGCCTCCTAAGGTTTTGTATTGAAGTCGATGTACCCAGAGGAGGATGGAAACTAGCTGTCCTCCGGCTACACCATGATGCTACCCTAGAGGGTGTTGGGCTACTGTAAACCTTTGCAAAACAGTTTTAATAAATTATTTGGTGACGTGATTATATTTATTATAGTTTCATCTAAAAAGGATAACTTTTGAACATTTTAACTTCTAAGTTTTCTGAAGGATGGTCATCCAACCTCCGCTGCTATGAACATATTGTTCCAGACACTAGGAGTGTGTGTTGTGCATGAACAGTCCTTATGTACTTGCTGAATTTTCTTCTCCCTTGATGGCAGGAGTCCCTCGACGCCTGAACTGAGCACCGATGAACTTCCCGATGACATCACCAATGACATGTCAGACATTCCAAACGACCTCGAGCTGAACCAGGAGGATTTCTCGGACGTGTTACCCAGGCTCCCCGATGACCTTCAGGACTTTGACTTGTTTGAAGGTACTTTTTTTTTTTTTTTGCTCATTGTTGTCATGGATTTCACCACTCTAGCCACTCTACTTTCCAAAAAGGGGTAATTTTAGCTTGTGTGTGTGACATCAGCTATTTTTATCTTTACAAAAAATTGAACAGGTTTGTCTGAATATTATTGAATAAGCTGAAGGCTCAAGTATTTACTCAAACATTTCTTCCTGCTCTCTGAGAAAGGGGGGATGGTTGGTAGATTCCTACGGTGTGGGTAAGAGATATTGTGTATATCCTCAGGTAAGAATGGGGAGCTGCTTCCCACCACAGAGGAGGCAGAGGAGCTGGTGCGTGCACTACAGGCTGGGCTGATGGGCTCCTACCCAGACTCCCTGGTGTGCCTGACCTCCATGGCGGATATGGCGCAGGCAGATGGCGTGGACCACCGGGCCATGGCAGCAGTGTTCCCTGGGCCAGGGGTCCAGCCGGGGGGGATGGGGGACCTGCTCAACGGCCGCATCCCCGTAGAGAACTTCTCCAATCTGGAGCTGGAGGACAACCTGCTGCACTCTGCTGGTGGCCACTTCTCCCCCTCGGTGTCTCCTCAGCAGCCCCCTGCCCAGGGCCAGACTCTTCCCTCGGGACCCAGCCTCACCTCCTCCACCCGCACAGTCCCCCGGTCACACCCGCCCCACATCTTGGCCAAGCCGGAGGCGCCCACATCGTCTCCGCAGGGCAGTCATTACTGCAGCGAGCATGTACCATCCCCCTACAACGACCACATGTCCTCTACCCACACCACCTCCTTTCAGACTGACTCTCCTCTCCTGCTGGAGGTACCAAGTACCCCACGCTCCTCCTGGAACAACCTCCCCCTGGCCCTCGCTGACCCCACACAGTTCGGCAACCTCATCAGACCAGAGGGTCACCTCGTATCCACCTCTCTGTCCACTCCCCCCTCCTCCCACTCTGTGACCCTACAGCCCATGGCTGCCCTCTCAGCGTTGCCCCAGAGCGGCTTGACGGGCTTGACTGCGCTCCCCGCCCCCTCGCCACCACACGACCTCTTGATTTCTACCCTTCCCAAACAGCAGCTCCCTCAGTTCAGTGCTGCCTTCGGCCACCAACTGGCCTCCCACAGTGGCATCCCCAAGGACGTGCAGCCCAGTCACAGCTCCACAGCGCCCCCCACTGGCTTCTCCATAGCTAGTGCCACCGCTGCAAGTGCCAACAGTGCAACGCCCCCCTTTCCACACAGTAACTAGAGCAAGCCGTGCACAGTACAATGGCTGTAGGTCAAACCGTGGACTCTAGAAACGTATTCACCCAGTGTCCATTCATTTCCCTTCTGCTTCAAGTGTGCAATGTGGTAACGGACCTAACGCTTCACTGTTCTATTGGAATTTGCACAACCTCAGATATTCCTTAACCGTGTAATGATTTGGTGGTAATATAGCCAGTTGGCCACCTGAAAGGGTCCAGTGGTTTGCTGTAAACGCAGCTCCAGAGTTTTGCCAGCAGGGGGCAGAGTGTATGTGTGTGTGTGTGTGTGTGTGTGTGGAGGGAGGTGGTTCAGTAGAAACATCAAATGTTATTTGTCACATGCTTGGTAAACAACAGGTGTAGACTAACAGTGAAATGCTTACTTACGAGTCCTTTTCCAACAATGCGGAGTTCAAGATACAATAGAAATAGTGACACGAGGAATACATGGATTGATGTGGGGGAACATTGAAGGACGGACTTTAGGAGAGATTATTTATATCATAGTGAAAACAACAGTGCTAGAGAATCCGGAGACAAAGCGTCAATCAATGGTCAATTAAAAAAATAAAATAATAATATTGCCAGTTTATTCGTGTCTGACACACATCAACAACACTCCCCTGTGTATTATTTGGACAGTGAAGCTAAAACTTTTAATTTGGCTCTATACTCCAGCATTTTGGATTTGAGATTAAATTAGGAAAAAAAGCACTTTATCTAGACCCCGATTCGAATGTGTCATAAGTATTTGGACTAATTCACTTGTGTATTAAAGTAGTCAAGTTTAGTATTTGGTCCCAGTTTCCTAGCACACATCAAGCTTGTGACTCTGCAAACTTGTTGGCTGCATTTGAGTTTGTTTTGTTGATGTTTCAGATTATGTTGTGCCCCTATAGAAATGAAAAGTAAATATTGTATAGTCACTTAAATATATAAAAAAAGATATATAGAATGTTTCCAAACACTTCTACAATAATGTGGTTGCTACCATGATTATGAATAATCATGAATTAGTCGTGAGTGAGTTCGAGGCACAAAGTTTATACTCCCAAGACATGATAACCATGTTGGATGCAGTAGCATTTTATATCATACCCACAAGACATGATAACCCCTCTCCTTTACCAATAACGGGATGTTAGCATTTTATATCATACCCACAAGACATGATAACCCCTCTCCTTTACCAATAACGGGATGTTAGCATTTTATATCATACCCACAAGACATGATAACCCCTCTCCTTTACCAATAACGGGATGTTAGCATTTTATATCATACCCACAAGACATGATAACCCCTCTCCTTTACCAATAACTGGATGTTAGCATTTTATATCATACCCACAAGACATGATAACCCCTCTCCTTTACCAATAACGGGATGTTAGCATTTTATATCATACCCACAAGACATGATAACCCCTCTCCTTTACCAATAACGGGATGTTAGCATTTTATATATCCCATACCCCCTCTCCTTTACCAAGACATGATTTTATATCATACCCACAAGACATGATAACCCCTCTCCTTTACCAATAACGGGATGTTAGCATTTTATATCATACCCACAAGACATGATAACCCCTCTCCTTTACCAATAACGGGATGTTAGCATTTTATATCATACCCACAAGACATGATAACCCCTCTCCTTTACCAATAACGGGATGTTAGCATTTTATATCATACCCACAAGACATGATAACCCCTCTCCTTTACCAATAACGGGATGTTAGCATTTTATATCATACCCACAAGACATGATAACCCCTCTCCTTTACCAATAACGGGATGTTAGCATTTTATATCATACCCACAAGACATGATAACCCCTCTCCTTTACCAATAACGGGATGTTAGCATTTTATATCATACCCACAAGACATGATAACCCCTCTCCTTTACCAATAACGGGATGTTAGCATTTTATATCATACCCACAAGACATGATAACCCCTCTCCTTTACCAATAACGGGATGTTAGCATTTTATATCATACCCACAAGACATGATAACCCCTCTCCTTTACCAATAACGGGATGTTAGCATTTTATATCATACCCACAAGACATGATAACCCCTCTCCTTTACCAATAACGGGATGTTAGCATTTTATATCATACCCACAAGACATGATAACCCCTCTCCTTTACCAATAACGGGATGTTAGCATTTTATATCATACCCACAAGACATGATAACCCCTCTCCTTTACCAATAACGGGATGTTAGCATTTTTTGGTGTGCGTATGATATTTATGCCTCTAACTTTCTCACTCTTTATTCATGGTATTTTATCTTTATCATTTTACTAGGCAGGTCAGTTACGAACAAATTCTAATTTACAATGACGGCCTAGGAACAGTGGGTTAACTGCCTGTTCAGGGGCAGAACGACAGATTTGTACCTTGTCAGCTCGGGGATATGAACTTGCAACCTCTTGGTTACTAGTCCAACACTCTAACCACTAGGTTACCCTGCCGTCTCCACATTTAATGTAGAAGTGTTCAGAAACACAAGTCACTCCAAAATGACACTGCATTATTTACCATTTTAATATTAATGGGGCACAGAATATTCTGAAACACACATTTTAAATGCATCCAACAAGTTTGTAGAGTCACAAGGTTGATGTAATCATTGCCTGCTAGGTTACACATTTTGACTACTTTAATACACAAGGGGATTTTTCCAGATACTTCTGAGGGGCACTAGATACATTGTGTTTTCATTTCTAAACGGTAAAACGGATGTGTATGAATGTATCCTCAAATTAAAGGTGACATTCTGTTGCCTCATACGAAACAGTCGATCTCAAATACAAAATGCTGGAGTATAGAGCCAAATTAAACGTTTTCTCTTCACTGTCCAAATAAATACGTAGGGTAGTGTATCCTGCCTGCCTTGCTATGGTCATTGCATGGGTTCATCTGTTCCATTCACCTTTTTTAAAGAGATTCTAAGGTAGGTCCATTGTGAAGCAACAGAGGAAATAGCTCCGCCATCTTACCATGATGTAGTCCTGTCCTCCATCACTTAACAGAGAATTTGGCCAAACCACTTTTAAACAGCGTTTATTTGTAATATATTATGTATATATTTGCTCTATTATTGGGTCACTCAGAAACGTAAAAGATCTATTGACCTCACCATTGTGGGACTCCTTATGGGTGACCTATTAGCCACTTGAAGGTAAATTGTGTTACTTTAAGCAATAAGCACATTGACACACACACTTGTCACAGTATTGAATTGGTCTACACTTTATGTATCTTCACTATGTAATCCAAACCGATGTGGACCAGGTATGTTTGGGCCTGTGTAACTGTGTGTGACATATACCGTTTGTTCTAAATCAAGTCTGAACTGTCTGAGTAGAGAGAGACTGTAACTGACCATTGAACAGGATGCTTCTCTTAGGTCATACTGAGTAGTTATTGCAAGGGGCCAAATCCATGGGCTCGGGTGTCCACAACTCTCCATGGTGCTCTTGCTATATAATGGCATTTTAAAAGGACATTCAAGGATATGGTCCCATCTAGATAGAAACTACTTAAGGAACCTGGGGGGGGGGTATACACTGAGTATACCAAACAGTAGGACACTTTCCAAATATTGAGTTACCCCCCCCTACCCTCTCTCTCTCTTTTAACTCTCAGAATGGCCTCAATTTGTCGGGGCATGGACTCTACAAGGTGTCAAGCGTTCCACAGGGATGCTGGCCCTTGTTTGATGTCCTTTCGATGGTGGACCATTCTTGATACACGAGAAGCTGAGCATGAACCCAGCAGTGCTTCAGTCGACTCAAACCGGTGCGCCTGGTACCTACTACCATAACCCCGTTCAAATACACTTACGTCTTGCCCATTCACCCTCTGATTGTGTACGTGTGCCATTCAATGTCTCAATTGTTTTGAGGCTTAAAAATCCCGTAACCGGTCTCCACCCCTTCATCTACACTGATTTGAAGTTGATTTAACAAGTGTCATCATTAAGGGATCATAGCTTTCACATGGTCAGTCTGTCATGGAAAGAGCAGGTGTTCCTAATGTTTTGTCCACTCTAACTCCCCCTAGTAAAGGACCAGCAAGTCATCTTTCACTAGTCTAGCCGTGTATATGGATACGTAGGATGGGTATATGGACATGTGAAATGATGCCCCCTTGTTTTAACATCTTATCTGTTTTGTGTGGTAGTGTGACACCATTGGTGTAAACTGGTGCAAATGAGCATTTCTGAGGTATAGATAGCACTGTCTGTTGTACTAAATAAATACATATTCTCAGGTGCATTAAGGTTAATGAAGCATGGGTCTCAATGTTAACTGTTAAGGAATGAGGATGGAATTAACCAGACAACTCTGCCCTGTCTGGTTTTAAACTCTACAGTAGTAAATCATGGATTTAAAAAAATATATATTTATAGGGTAGAGGTCTCTACAGTTTCGGTTTTATTGTGAGTTAATGAGTGGCAATGGATTGAAAAATGAAGTCTTTTGTGATGCACTTGATGGAAACTTTTTGTGGAACACCCCTTGTTTTAATGGCTATCAAAACTCTTGTAGTTTCTCTTCAAAGTGAAATGATTGATTGTTTGTGTACATTGTCATTTTGCTAACCAAACTGGCAAAATGTCTAATGTGAGACAGTATTTTTGATAGCTATTAAACTCTGGCAAGTAGTTGCTGCTGAGAGACTGGAGTTGCATGGCGGGACATCTTTACAGCTGAGTGCAAGGCCACAACATTTCTCACTTATTGTGATTAGCAGATCTCTTGGTAGCAGTAAATCCAGCCATAGCATTATTTTTTCACGCAAGTATGTGTGTGTGTGTGTGTATATATATATATATTTTTGCACATAACAGCACCCCATACTCATTTTGGATTTGGAACACACCCCTGACCTGCTCTAAACAGCACTGTGGGAGGCCAGATACTCCCAGTAAGCATCGTGCCTTTTGTCATGATACGAAAAACTAACAGCTGCCATTAACTGCACACACACTGCTTAGAACCGAGCAAGGCCCCACTTCCAACTGTGAGCAGGCCTAGTTATTTCAAAGAGACAGACATTACCAGAGCAGATGCTTCAAGTTTCAGTTTCTTTTTCGCTTGACCACAGCATTGTTCCTAGATGTACAGCCCCTAGGAAATAGGTGGGCTGGAATGTTTTCTTGAATTTTTGCAAGCAAGGCGACACTGCTGTATTCACAAAGCATGAGATTAGATTCATTGCAGTTTTGACTCCTCACCAACCATATAGAACAAACTAAGCAGGGCTCTGTAGGCACTTGTAACTGCTTGAAATCTGAGAGATGGCTGACAAATTCCTATACTCATTGAATGTACTGTATTACTGTTTTTAAAGATGATAGGATAAGCTAATAATAATCTAGTCACCTTTTGTTATCGGTCCTTGTATAATTTGTCTAAGGTATTTTTTTTGTATACAAAGGTTTACATTTTTATGTATATTTTTCTTGTGTACAAATTATGGAATATGTGTATAAACACTGTATGGAATGTGTATATAGTGTGATAAAATGTGATCTTTTGTTTTTGGATGTATAATAAAAACTTGCTGTGAGGTATTTGCTGTCATGGGTTGTCGGTTTTTATTTATAGATCCACAATTCTGACAATAATACCGCCGTACGTACGTAAATGGCACGTTCTAATCAAGTCAGAATACAGTGTCTCTGTCGACACCTTTTAGTTCTTAGATCTCCACACCGAAGAAAAAAAATAGCATGCTATTCTCGTGCGCAAATTCAAGGTCAGAATAGAGAAAAGTGAGGAGAAAAAAAAGGGAATAATTCCACCACATTTACGCGAGAGGAAACCATTTGGTTATTTTTTAAACATTTATTTTACCTTTATTTAACTCGGCAAGTCAGTAAAGAAGAAATTCTTATTTTGAACTGCCTTGTTCAGGGGCAGAACGACAGATTTGTACCTTGTCAGCTCGGGGATTCGACCTTGCAACCTTTGCTGGCCCAACACGCTAACCATCCCTGGAGATGAAAGTGAAGCCATATGGAAGAACTGAAAATCATATAAATATGACATGTATTAGGACCCTATTTCCACAGTGAAATAGAATATACAGTGTGGGGGCAAAAAGTATTAAGTCAGCCACCAATTGTGCAAGTTCTCCCGCTTAAAAAGATGAGGCCTGTAATTTTCATCATAGGTACACTTCAACTATGACAGACAAAATGGGGGGGGGGGGGGGGGGAATCCAGAAAATCACGTAGGATTTTTTATGAATTTATTTGCAAATTATTGTGGAAAATAAGTATTTTGTCACCTAGAAACAAACAAGATTTCTGGCTCTCACAGACCTGTAACTTCTTTAAGAGGCTCCTCTGTCCTCCACTCGTTACCTGTATTAAAAGCACCTGTTTGAACTTGTTATCAGTATAAAAGACACCTGTCCACAACCTCAAACAGTCACACTCCAAACTCCACTATGGCCAAGACCAAAGAGCTGTCAAAGGACACCAGAAACAAAATTGTAGCCATGCACAAGACTGGTAAGACTGAATCTGCAATAGTTAAGCAGCTTGGTTTGAAGAAATCAACTGTGGGAGAAATTATTAGGAAATGGAAGACATACAAGACCACAGATAATCTCCCGCGATCTGGGGCTCCATGCAAGATCTCACACCGTGGGGTCAAAATGATCACAAGAACGGTGAGCAAAAATCCCAGAATCACACGGGGGGACCTAGTGAATGACCTGCAGAGAGCTGGGACCACTAAGCCTACCACCAGTAACAGCAAGGGACTCAAATCCTGCAGTGCCAGATGTGTCCAGGCCCATCTGAAGTTTGCTAGAGAGCATTTGGATGATCCAGAAGAAGATTGGGAGAATGTCATATGGTCAGATGAAACCAAAATATAACTTTTTGGTAAGAACTCAACTCGTCATGTTTGGAGGACAAAGAATGCTGAGTTGCATCCAAAGAACACCATACCTACCGTGATGCATGGTGGTGGAAACATCATGCTTTGGGGCTGTTTTTCTGCAAAGGGACCAGGACGACTGATCCGTGTAAAGGAAAGAATGAATGGGGCCATGTATCATGAGATTGAGAGTGAAAACCTCCTTCCATCTGCAAGGGCGTTGAAGATGAAACGTGGCTGGGTCTTTCAGCATGTCAATGATCCCAAACACAAATAAATTCACTAAAAATCATACGTGATTTTCTGGATTTTTTTCCCTCATTTTGTCTGTCATAGTTGAAGTGTACCTATGATAAATTACAGGCCTCTCTCATATTTTTAAGTGGGAGAACTTGCACAATTGGTGGCTGACTAAATACTTTTTTTGCCCCACTGTACATAGTTATGCCTTCAATTTGCGTTTATGAAATTTTGACAACCAAGCTATTGGTTTCTGTAGGTCTGAACCTGCTGAATTGGTGTATGCGCTATAGAATGTTCAATATTCTAGGCTTTTCTACGTTTTATTTTACAATGTGTATCATGATAAATATTAGCCACCATAGGAAGCCATTGTCAGTAATACTCACATACATTTATAACTGTCACTTTAGTGTTAGTTTTGTTCCATTTGTAGTTTACATTTAGCATCATTCCATTCCGTTTACCTTTCTTTCCTCTGTCACGTCCGTGTAAATTGTTCCTGGGTGTCGTTAGTGGATCATGTTAGGCTAACGTTGCGTAATAAATTCGGGACATGTCCTATAAATCTACCATCTAATCATTATGGCAATCAGACCAAACGGTTAAACAGAGCATGATTAGTGAGAATTAGGGCACCCCCATTGTACACAATTTCCCCCATTTTCTAATATTTCATGGATTGAATTTGAATATGACAATTTATTTTTATTTTATTTAACCAGGTAAGCTAGTTGAGAACAAGGATTTTAGGTTGAATCAAACCAGTGTTTTATTCATAAATATATTTTAGTGCGCAAAGGTTCTCCAAACCTGTTTGTGATTCATACATAATTTCCTAACCCTGAAATTTGCCCAAAATAATCCATCAAATCTGACTATTTGAAATCTACCAGTTGGTGTTGAAACGGAGACATATGCATATATTTAGCTTCATTTCATTTATCCTTATTTTCTAAACCCGTTCTCTCGATGTAGTCTAGTCTGTCGACAAAATTCCAATTAAAAGGTAAATAGTATTTAAAGGGATGGTTTAAGGGTACTGAAAACCCTATTGAATGGCAGCTCCACGAGAAAATCTGTTGGGTTTTCAGCGGTTGAATTACATTTATTTAGCGCGTGCAACGGAGCTACGCCAGCAAAGCCAGTTACGCACCTTCATAAAGTAACTCGGAATACCAACTACTGAGAAGTGTGTAGGTAAAGCATAATTTCCTGTCGGAATCCGGACCGTCAAGTCACAATGGCATGCCTTCTGTGATGAGTAAACTAACTTTAGGGCCTTTTTGCCCCTCACCCTGTCAAGGAAGCGAACATCTCGGATGGAACCGCATGAGAACATAACTAAATGCACAGTACTGACCAAACAACCAGCTGCCTAATGTAGGGGTTTTCATTAATGGCGTTTCTTTTTTTAATGACAACTTTGTGAATTTACTTCAGGATCGGATCATTTTTCTTCAATTTTCGCCTAAAACGACATACCCAAATCTAACTGCATGTAGCTCAGGACCTGAAGCAAGGACATGCATATTCTTGATACCATTTGAAAGGAAACACCGAAGTCGGTGGACATGTGAAATTAATGTAGGTGAATATAACATTAGATCTGGTCAAAGATAATCCAAAGAAAAAAAAACATGCACTTTTTTGTTCCATCTTTTTTAAATGCAAGAGAAAGTTCAAGGTATTATTCCAGGTTAGGCGCAATATCGATTTTGGCCACTAGATGGTAGCAGTGTGTGCAGCATTTTTGACTGATCCAATGAACCATTTAATTTCAAAATGTTGCCCAAATGTGCCCAATTGGCTTATGGACACATTTTCAAGTTCATAACTGTGCACTCTCCTCAAACAATAGCATGGTATTATTTCACTGTAATAGCTACTCCAAATTGGACAGTGCAGTTTGCTTAAATTATTATTAATCTTTCTGCCCATATCAGATAGGTCTATGTTCTGGGAAATGTTCTTGTTACTTACAACGTCATGCTAATCATATTGGTCTACGTGAACTCAACCATCTCGCCAGGACACTGATCCTGTTGAAGTTTTAAAAAGCTGCACTCTGGTATTGCATTGTAATGCTGGTAAAAAAACAATATTGCTCCACACAAAAGAAATATCCATTTAAATTTGCGTTCGATTTTAATCACTTGAAAGCTTACAAAAGACTCCCAAATACCTTGGAATTTGAGTGACATGAACAATGATTATATACAGGACTATAAACAGTCTGCAATGTTACAGAAAATGACATTTCAATTTTAATAACAAACGGAAGGACAATATTCTTTATTCTATACATACTGCTTGTGAGTTATAAAAATATATTCTTGTTCCGTAGAATATATCTGTGCTGATAAATGTGTCCTGACGCCACCACTGCTTTATTGCTACACTCAGAAAGGTTTACTAGTAATCACCTAAGATATGACAAAGAGAAAAAAAAAACCTATGGTCTCAAGTACCATTATTCTTTACTTGAATCCTGAAGAAAACGCTTACAAAAAGTGCAACACAAAGAATAAAAACGGGACCAGTTGTCTCCACAAGGTGCAAATTACAAAACAAACAAAAAATGGGCATCCATACATGGCACTTTCATGACATAAGGGGAATAACGGAAATCGATCAAGAGGGGTCCACTCAAATGTTGGAAAAACTGGCCAACAGAAGTGGGTTCAAAACAAGGGGGTACTTCTGTTTCCAATCCCAAATGCCCAAAACTCAGAAGAAAAACAGTTCAATACTGGATATCTCACATTGGTCTGAACACAGCGAATACAAAAGAAGGTTTCCAGTAGCTGTTGAAATCCCATAGGAGACCCAGTGTTCATACTTCCGTGTGCTTTATGAAGCTATAGTATCTAACCCCATGTAAAGAGCAAAAACCATTAACTTAGCTGATGTAAATCAATTGTTAAATGTGTCCATGCTGCATTTTTCTTTTAAATGTGACTGCACCCCACTCGCAATAAGGTTGCTAAGGCTGACTTGAACACTCAAGGTCCAGGACATGAGGTTAAGAGTCCAGTAGCATGCTTGCTACAATGGATATTAGGGGCAGCAGGTAGCCTAGTGGTTAGAGCGTTGGGCCAGTAACTGAAAGGTTGCTAGGTCGAATCCCTGAGCTGACAAGGGGTAAAGACATCGGTCGTTCTGCCCCTGAACAAGGCAGTTAACCCACTGTTCCCCTGAACAAGGCAGTTAACCCACTGTTCCTATGGCCATCATTGTAAATAAAAATTGTGTTTTTAACTGACTTGCCTAGTTAAATAAATACTGTGCAGGCCAAATCACAGGAGTAATTTTTCATCAAATTAAACTTTATGAAAACACGTGTTTAGTAGGTGTAGCGAAATGCTTGTACATTAACGCACATTCATTTAAAACTACACTGGGTGGGGGGGGGGTCAGTAGCAGCAGGGAAGTGCAGTATGCTTCCTAATGGCCGCTGGCTTTCTGCTACTTTACGTCAACTAGTATGAACACACCATAACGCACTTCTGCATTCCTTTTCAACTAAACTTAGTGTGGAATTCACGTTTACAGTGTTCTGTTATACTATACTATGTTACACTATGCTATGCTATGCTACACTATGCTATGTTATACTATGCTATGTTATACTATGCTATGTTATACTATGCTATACTATGCTATACTATGTTATGCTATACTATGCTCCAAGCTGTGTTGTTTCAGGTGGACAGTAGTCTTATGTAGCATTGAGACATGCCTGTACTATAATGACCATGCGGTCTTACGCCCCCCAAAAAATAAAAATAAATAAATGCAATTCAAGCTATTGAATAGATTGTACCACTGCAGTTCCAACATGTTTGTTGTGGGATGATGTAGTTGAATTTACTGCCATGTTAAAAAGAAGGAAAAAAAGGAGGAAAGGTGAACCTTCAATCGAACTAAAGCACTCATCTTACACAGGACAGAGGAACAATCCAACAGACATCTTGTCATGAAACCATGTGGTCTCATGAAGTTCGATGCTCTGGCAACATAGAACCCAGTGTCACGACTAGAGAGAGTTAGAAGTAGTGCACCTGGACAGATTCTGTTTCTGTGGTCTGCACTGCATGGCAACTACAGCCATGTCACGGAGTGAGACATCAAAAAGGTCAAAGAGCATTTAAAAACGAAACAACAAAAAAAAGGTGGCCAAAGTATCAATTAACAAAAACAACGGAGGGAAGCAATTGCCATTGAATGGATGTGTCCTTGAAAATGTATGATTTAAACAAGAGGGAATCCAAGATAAAGGTATTTAAGCAAGAGGGAATCCAAGACTGAAATACAAAAAGAGCAAGTAATAAAGGCAAAGCAATCTCAGTTATGACCATTTACACGTCTCCTTAAACATTGACCCTTTCTAACAGAATATATGTACAGAAGCATTTGGCCACTTGTACACAGAGATTCCTTTGTGTACACTCCATTATTTCTCAATATTTGTAAAAATGTGCCTATTTACAAGTTTGTACAGCCACCCAACAGATCTCTTAATTCTCCCAGAGGACCCTCATCCACTTAAAAGCAGGATACCTGAGTTTTGAAAAGAATGCTTCAATCTCCACCGCACATTTCACAGGATCTCAAAGGAGATGCTCACACACACACACGAAAGTTAGATCCTCCCTGAAAGGCTTCAGGACCTTTTAGGAATAAGCCACACCAAAATGTTTGACTCAATGGTCCTGTGTTCATATCGGAGGTATTGAGCCCAAAAGGTCTTACAGCAGTTGTCAGTCAAAATGGCAGCTGACCAACAGGCCCGTGACTGGCCGCAAAGTGACAATATACCTTAAGTAGAGATATAAAAAAAAAAGAGATAAAAAGTGGGCTGAGGCTTTGCTTTAGGTGAATGAATGCGTGATGGAGAACTTCCTGGGAGACTTAATCTTGGCTGTTGATGTCAGAGGCCATGGACTGACGGACTGCTGCTACTGTAGAGGTGGGATGGGATGGGTGTCACTGGGAGGATGAGGCCCTGGGTAGAGAAAACCTGCAGGAGCAAAGGATGTACAATGGGAAGATTTACCTTGGGATGGAGGTGTGAGAAACAACACTAGAATTATAGGTCTGCATCCTTCTGTAGCTCAGTTGGTAGAGCATGGCGCTTGTAACGCCAGGGTAGTGGGTTCGATCCCCGGGACCACCCATACGTAGAATGTATGCACACATGACTGTAAGTCGCTTTGGATAAAAGCGTCCGCTAAATGGCATATATTATATTATATATTAATGTTGGAATAAAATTATAATACTATGAGCTGTCATCAAATCACGGGAGGTGTTGATGCCATTACCTCTGTAGTCTGTGCACTAGTTCAGACACCAGGGCGTCAGAGATACCAGGATAGGACTCCTCCGACATGAAAACGGCCTCCCTCAGCTCATCCACAGCCTCTGGCTTGCCATTGGTTGCCTCAACCTGGTTCTCTTTTAACTGTAAGGGAAGGAGAGACGGTTTACTGGGTGATTTTGGCTCCCAAGTGGCGCAGCGGTCTAAGGCACTGCATCTCAGTGCTAGAGTGCTACAGACACCATAGTTCCAATCCAGGCTGTATCACAACCGGCTGTGATTGGGAGTCCCATAGGGCGGTGCACAATTGGCCCAGCGTCATCCGGGTTTGGCCGGTGTAGGCAGTCATTGTGAATAAGAATTTCCTTAACTGACTTGCCTAGTTCAATAAAATCTTAAAGTGTGCAGCTGTAACTTCAATAAGGTCAACAGATATCAGAACAGTTCGACCCGGAATCATTCAACTTGACTGAGATTCACCGTTATTATCTTGAGATAAAAAGAGAAATAGTAACGTCAAAAGATAGTTAAAATGAGCCCAAATACATTCTTACCTCGGCAAACAAAGGGGAAATGATATTGCACCAGCTCTGTGACAGAGGCCTTTCTGGATTGTCTTGCACCTGATAAAGAAAGTATAACATTTAAAAATCATACTGATGGCTCAGGGCAAGAGCTGAAAAACAGCTGAAGAGTGAACGTCAGCTTATTAAAACAGAGAATGCCCAGAAACCACCTCCTGAACAACTGTGTTTGGTTAGATCCTGACGGGAGAAAGCATGTGGTATGATACACACACTGTGGTATGACACGCACGCACTGTGGTATGGCACGCACGCACTGTGGTATGGCACGCACGCACTGTGGTATGGCACGCACGCACTGTGGTATGGCACGCACGCACTGTGGTGTGGTATGGCACGCACGCACTGTGGTGTGGTATGGCACGCACGCACTGTGGTGTGGTATGACCCGCACGCACTGTGGTGTGGTATGACCCGCCGTGGTATGACCCGCCGTGGTATGACCCGCCGTGGTATGACCACACCCGTGGTATGACCACACCCGTGGTATGACCACACCGTGGTATGACCCGCCGTGGTATGACCCGCCGTGGTATGACCCGCCGTGGTATGACCCGCCGTGGTATGACCCGCCGTGGTATGACCCGCCGTGGTATGACCCGCCGTGGTATGACCCGCCGTGGTATGACCCGCCGTGGTATGACCCGCCGTGGTATGACCCGCCGTGGTATGACCCGCCGTGGTATGACCCGCCGTGGTATGACCCGCCGTGGTATGACACACACCCACCGTGGTATGAAACACACCCCGTGGTATGAAACACACCCCGTGGTATGAAACACACACCGTGGTATGAAACACACACCGTGGTATGAAACACACACCGTGGTATGAAACACACACCGTGGTATGAAACACACACCGTGGTATGAAACACACACCGTGGTATGAAACACACACACTGTGGTCCTTCTGTAGCTCAGTTGGTAGAGCATGGCGCTTGTAACGCCAGGGTAGTGGGTTCGATCCCCGGGACCACCCATACGTAGAATGTATGCACACATGACTGTAAGTCGCTTTGGATAAAAGCGTCTGCTAAATGGCATATATTACTATTACTATATTAAACACACATGAAATACACATACTAAGTATATACAAAACATTTTTTTTTTTTAAACAGCTGCTCTTCCATGACAGACTGACCAGGTGAAAGCTATAATCCCTTATTGATGTGACTTGTTAAATACACTTCAAATCAGTGTAGATGAAGCAGAGACAGGTTAAATAAGGAATAAACAATGTATACGAAATGCTTCAGTCTGGTTTTAGACCCCATCATAGCACTGAGACGGCACTTGTGAAGGTGGTAAATGACATTTTGATGGCATCGGACCGAGGCTCTGCATCTGTCCTCGTGCTCCTAGACCTTAGTGCTGCTTTTGATACCATCGATCACCACATTCTTTTGGAGAGATTGGAAACCCAAATTGGTCTACACGGACATGTTCTGGCCTGGTTTAGGTCTTATCTGTCGGAAAGATATCAGTTTGTCTCTGTGAATGGTTTGTCCTCTGACAAATCAACTGTACATTTCGGTGTTCCTCAAGGTTCTGTTTTAGGACCACTATTGTTTTCACTATATATTTTACCTCTTGGGGATGTTATTCGAAAACATAATGTAAACTTTCACTGCTATGCGGATGACACACAGCTGTACATTTCAATGAAACATGGTGAAGCACCAAAATTGCCCTCGCTAGAACATGTGTTTCAGACATAAGGAAGTGGATGGCTGCAAACTTTCTACTATTAAACTCGGACAAAACAGAGATGCTTGTTCTAGGTCCCAAGAAACAAAGAGATCTTCTGTTGAATCTGACAATTAATCTTAATGGTTGTACAGTCGTCTCAAATAAAACTGTGAAGGACCTCGGCGTTACTCTGGACCCTGATCTCTCTTTTGAAGAACATATCAAGACCATTTCGAGGACAGCTTTTTTCCATCTACGTAACATTGCAAAAATCAGAAACTTTCTGTCCAAAAATGATGCAGAAAAATTAATCCATGCTTTTGTCACTTCTAGGTTAGACTACTGCAATGCTCTATTTTCCGGCTACCCGGATAAAGCACTAAATAAACTTCAGTTAGTGCTAAATACGGCTGCTAGAATCCTGACTAGAACCAAAAAATTTGATCATATTACTCCAGTGCTAGCCTCTCTACACTGGCTTCCTGTCAAAGCAAGGGCTGATTTCAAGGTTTTATTGCTAACCTACAAAGCATTACATGGGCTTGCTCCTACCTACCTCTCTGATTTGGTCCTGCCGTACATACCTATACGTACGCTACGGTCACAAGACGCAGGCCTCCTAATTGTCCCTAGAATTTCTAAGCAAACAGCTGGAGGCAGGGCTTTCTCCTATAGAGCTCCATTTTTATGGAACGGTCTGCCTACCCATGTCGGAGACGCAAACTCGGTCTCAACCTTTAAGTCTTTACTGAAGACTCATCTCTTCAGTGGGTCATATGATTGAGTGTAGTCTGGCCCAGGAGTGGGAAGGTGAACGGAAAGGCTCTGGAGCAACGAACCGCCCTTGCTGTCTCTGCCTGGCCGGTTCCCCTTTTTCCACTGGGATTCTCTGCCTCTAACCCTGTTACGGGGCTGAGTCACTGGCTTGCTGGGGCTCTCTCGTGCCGTCCCTGGGGGGGATGCGTCACCTGGGTGGGTTGATTCACTGTTGTGGTCGGCCTGTCTGGGTTCCCCCCACCCCTTGGGTTGTACCGTGTCGGAGATCTTTGTGGGCTATACTCGGCCTTGTCTCAGGATGGTAAGTTGGTGGTTGAAGATTTCCCTCTAGTGGTGTGGGGGCTGTGCTTTGGCAAAGTGGGTGGGGTTATATCCTTCCTGTTTGGCCCTGTCCGGGGTGTCCTCGGATGGGGCCATATCTCCTGACCCCTCCTGTCTCAGCCTCCAGTATTTATGCTGCAGTAGTTTATGTGTCGGGGGGCTAGGGTCAGTTTGTTTATCTGGAGTACTTCTCCTGTCCTATTCGGTGTCCTGTGTAAATCTAAGTGTGCGTTCTCTAATTCTCCTCTCTTTCTTTCTCTCTCTCGGAGGACCTGAGCCCTAGAACCATGCCCCAGGACTACCTGACATGATGACTCCTTGCTGTCCCCAGTCCACCTGGCCATGCTGCTGCTCCAGTTTCAACTGGCCTGGGCCCTAGGACCATGTCCCAGGACTACCTGACATGAGGACTCCTTGCTGTCCCCAGTCCACCTGGCCATGCTCCTGCTCCAGTTTCAACTGTTCTGCCTTACTATTATTCAACCATGCTGGTCATTTATGAACATTTGAACATCTTGGCCACGTTCTGTTATAATCTCCACCTGGCACAGCCAGAAGAGGACTTAGCCACCCCACATATGCTCTCTCTAATTCTTCTTTCTTTCTCTCGGAGGACCTGAGCCCTAGGACCGTGCCCCAGGACTACCTGACATGATGGCTCCTTGCTGTCCCCAGTCCATCTGACTGTGCTGCTGCTCCAGTTTCAACTGTTCTGCCTTATTATTATTTGACCATGCTGGTCATTTATGAACATTTGAACATCTTGGTCATGTTCTGTTATAATCTCTACCCGGCACAGCCAGAAGAGGACTGGCCACCCCACATAGCCCGGTTCCTCTCTAGGTTTCTTCCTAGGTTTTGGCCTTTCTAGGGAGTTTTTCCTAGCCACCGTGCTTTTACACCTGCATTGTTTGCTGTTTGGGGTTTTAGGCTTGGGTTTCTGTACAGCACTTTGAGATATCAGCTGATGTACGAAGGGCTATATAAATAAATTTGATTTGATTTGATTTGATTTTTAAGCCCGAGAGAAGGATTCAGAGGATGAATGGGTAAGACAAAAGATTTAAATGCATTTGACCGGGGTATGGTAGTAGGTGCCAGGCGCACCGGTTTGTGTCAAAAACTGCAATGCTGCTTGGTTTTTCACACTCAACAGTTTCCTGTGTGTATCAAGAATGTTCCGTCTAAAGGACATCCAGACAACTTGACAACTGTGGGAAGCATTGGAGTCAACATGGGCCAGCATCCCTGTGGAACACTTTGGACACCTTGTAGAGTCCATGCCCGACGAATTAAGGCTAGTCTGAGGGCAAACTAAGCATTAGTAAGGTGTTTTGTACGAGTATATACCATGGTACGAGTATATACCATGGTAGAAATACACTATGGCAGTGGTATTCAAACTTTCCCGCGTGGTACCCATTTTATCCCCTGCAGAGTTTCCAGGGACCCCATTTTTTTCACCCCAAATCCAATGACAACCTGAAAAATCTAAACATTCAGAATTCCAACAATGCCAATGTTTTAAATTTGACTTCTGCTTTCAAAAGTAGCTCAAACGAAACATGTAAAAATTAACTATAGCCATTGAATTCTACCGTGCATTAGAGGGCAATAATGAGTGCTCTAGAGGGGGTGTGGTATATGGCCAATATACCACGGCTAAGGGCTGTTCTCTTAGGCAAGACGCAATGCAGAGTGCCTGGACACAGCCCTTAGCCGTGGTATATTGGCAATATACCACAAACCCCGAAGGCGCCTTATTGCAATTATAAAATGGTTACCAACGTAATTAGAACAGTAAAACATTTTTTTTTTGTCATACCCGTGGTATACGGTCTGATATAACACGGCTTTCAGCCAATCATTCAGGGCTCAAACCACCCGGTTTATAATATGGTATAAATATACACAATGGTATGAATACACACTCAGCTTAAATCAGAATTTGGGTTGAGGATAACCTAAGATGCATGTTTCTCTGCCATCTTACCTGGTTCCTCTCCAGCTCAAACTGGGCGGCACCATTCAGGAACTTCTTGGGGTCCTTCTCCCTGATGGTGTTGAAGATCCAGGCATCGTTCCCAGAGTCGTTCACTCCAGATGCCTGGCCATCCAGCTCACTGACAAGACAAAGACAACCTTTTAGACAACCTCACATGGAAGCACAGTCTGAAGCATATTAGTAAACTGTCCCAATAAACAATCTGGTTAACCACCAATTGTGTGTGTGAATTGCCCAAGGAACGAATGACCGAGGAACGAATGACCACGATCGGCTGAATAACATTAAAGGACTTTAATGGATCAAATGATGACTTACAAGCCCGACTCGTCGTCGCTGGAGTCCTCCAGAGACTGCTCTGCTTTCCACTTCTTGTACTTCTCCACCAGCTCTGAAAGGTAGGACGTCTTCTTGGCGTGCCGGATGATCAGCTTGTGTTTCAGCAGCTCTTTGGCAGTCGGCCTCTGAGGAGGAGCATCGAGTCAAACGAGTGTAAACATTGGATGTGTTTTCTAAATGTACAGAGGGTTGACTTTCTACATTTTTTTGTAATTTAGCAGTTCTTATCCAGAGCAACTTACAGGAGCAATAGAAGTGCCTTGCTCAAGGGCAACAGACAGATTTTTCACCTAGTCGGGTTCGGGGGTTCGAACCAGCAACCTTTCGGTTACTGGCCCAAACGCTCTTAACCGCTAATTAACAAATGCCCATTTGAGCTCAATTGCTCCCCAAACACCACTTACAAAGCTGGGCTCTTTGTTCAAACAGGCTTCTATGAATTCTTTGAGGGGTTTGCAGTAGTTTCCTTCCAGGGTATAAGACCTTCATAGGGTGAAGCTCTGAGTAGGGTGGCTCTCCTTTGGCTAGCTCTATGGCTGTTATACCTAGCGACCATATATCCGCCTGCGACACAACGCACGAGAGAGAGAACCTAGACCTGAGAGAGAGAGAGAGAAAAAAAGAAGAGAGAGAGAGAGAGAGAGAGAGAGAGAGAGAGAGAGAGAGAGAGAGAGAGAGAGAGAGAGAGAGAGAGAGAGAGAGAGAGAGAGAGAGAGAGAGAGAGAGAGAGAGAGAGAGAGAGAGAGAGAGAGAGAGAGAGAGAGAGAGAGAGAGAGAGAGAGAGAGAGAGAGAGAGAGAGAGAGAGAGAGAGAGAGAGAGAGAGAGAGAGAGAGAGAGAGAGAGAGAGAGAGAGAGAGAGAGAGAGAGAGAGAGAGAGAGAGAGAGAGAGAGAGAGAGAGAGAGAGAGAGAGAGAGAGAGAGAGAGAGAGAGAGAGAGAGAGAGAGAGAGAGAGAGAGAGAGAGAGAGAGAGAGAGAGAGAGAGAGAGAGAGAGAGAGAGAGAGAGAGAGAGAGAGAGAGAGAGAGAGAGAGAGAGAGAGAGAGAGAGAGAGAGAGAGAGAGAGAGAGAGAGAGAGAGAGAGAGAGAGAGAGAGAGAGAGAGAGAGAGAGAGAGAGAGAGAGAGAGAGAGAGAGAGAGAGAGAGAGAGAGAGAGAGAGAGAGAGAGAGAGAGAGAGAGAGAGAGAGAGAGAGAGAGAGAGAGAGAGAGAGAGAGAGAGAGAGAGAGAGAGAGAGAGAGAGAGAGAGAGAGAGAGAGAGAGAGAGAGAGAGAGAGAGAGAGAGAGAGAGAGAGAGAGAGAGAGAGAGAGAGAGAGAGAGAGAGAGAGAGAGAGAGAGAGAGAGAGAGAGAGAGAGAGAGAGAGAGAGAGAGAGAGAGAGAGAGAGAGAGAGAGAGAGAGAGAGAGAGAGAGAGAGAGAGAGAGAGAGAGAGAGAGAGAGAGAGAGAGAGAGAGAGAGAGAGAGAGAGAGAGAGAGAGAGAGAGAGAGAGAGAGAGAGAGAGAGAGAGAGAGAGAGAGAGAGAGAGAGAGAGAGAGAGAGAGAGAGAGAGAGAGAGAGAGAGAGAGAGAGAGAGAGAGAGAGAGAGAGAGAGAGAGAGAGAGAGAGAGAGAGAGAGAGAGAGAGAGAGAGAGAGAGAGAGAGAGAGAGAGAGAGAGAGAGAGAGAGAGAGAGAGAGAGAGAGAGAGAGAGAGAGAGAGAGAGAGAGAGAGAGAGAGAGAGAGAGAGAGAGAGAGAGAGAGAGAGAGAGAGAGAGAGAGAGAGAGAGAGAGAGAGAGAGAGAGAGAGAGAGAGAGAGAGAGAGAGAGAGAGAAAAAAAAAGAAGACACTTGAGAAAGATTTTTTAGAACACTTCCACAACGGACTTCAAAACCTCATAGCAAATATCAATAGGGAAGGTTTGTGATGCAAAGGATATACAGACAGCATGAAAGTGATAATAACACTTGAGATTTCTATTCAAGAGATGAGGGAGCCATTTTATATTTCACCAGACAACCTGATCCTGTAGTAAGCCATTTAAGGAACTACCGTCAACCCAGTGTGAGACTGTGGTGGCTCTGGTTTGCCGCATGGTGATTCATATGTTGTGGTCGTTCCTAATGTGTCTGGTGATATTTTCTATCTGTGTGCAGTGCTGTGCCCTGGCTGTAGTGTGATCACCGCAGGTTACAGAGCTGAAGCTACCCCTGCAATGCCTCTACTCAGCAGAACAATTCAGCCAGGGAAAAAAAGGTTAATTGGACACTATTTGATTTATTAGGATCCCCACTATGAAAACAAATTTGCATTCCACACATTGCCTATGACACATTATAACACTTTGCACGAACCTATGAACAGATATGCCATCTTAACCTAGAACCTGAGAGAGACAACCTAGAACCTGAGAGAGACAACCTAGCACCTGAGAGAGACAACCTAGAACCTGAGAGAGACAACCTAGAACCTGAGAGAGACAACCTAGCACCTGAGAGAGACAACCTAGAACCTGAGAGAGACAACCTAGAACCTGAGAGAGACAACCTAGAACCTGAGAGAGACAACCTAGAACCTGAGAGAGACAACCTAGAACCTGAGAGAGACAACCTAGCACCTGAGAGAGACAACCTAGAACCTGAGAGAGCTTGTGGTATTTCTGACCTTTGAGTCGTATGCAGACTGTTTTATGACTTCAGGTGCCATCCAGAACGGAGTGCCCACGAACGTGTTCCTCTTTATCTGGGTGTCCGTTAACTGCCCCGCCACTCCAAAGTCTGCCAGCTTCACGTCTCCTTGCTCCGATAGCAACACGTTAGCGGCTGGGGGCAATAACACAAAACTATGAGATTTACCATGGTGGCCAGTCAGTTGGATATTCATGCTGCACTGTATGGCCATAGTGGGTTCTAAACAGTACCTTTAATATCTCGGTGGATTTTATTTTCAGAGTGCAGGTACTCAAGTCCCCTCAGGATCTCTCTGAGAATAGTGGCAATCTGGGTTTCGTCCAAGGCACCGGGCTCCAACTAAAAAGAGAAAGCAGGCTGGAATAAAATTATTTTAAAAAAAGTGTCCTACTGGACCTTGATGGAAATGTTAAGACGCCTTTTGGGTTAGGCCTGTGTTACATCAATGCCATCTTACTGAGGAGTTTACTATACTGTAGAGAAACTTACTAAATCCAGAGCTGATCCTCCTCCTAAATATTCCATAATAATCCATAATTTCGCATCCTGAAATTAAAAAGAGAGAATGTTTTAATCATAAATCATGATGAGTCTTTATTAAAACAGATCAACATTTACTGTTATAATTCTGCATCACATTGGAATAGAGTGGAAGGGGAAATTAAATATAAGACGAAGACAGTTAACCTCTCATTTAATACTTTCATAATAATTCATATTAAATGAGAAGCTTAAGCTAAGCACTTCAGCAATCTCTTCTCCCGGTGAGCCTAGAGGGGGGGGAGTCAATCACAGCACATCTGGCTGCATCAGGGATCATATCAAAAATGGTGGAAAGTTAGGTCACTTAAGGTCGCCCGGAACACAACCGCCTAGCGACGCCCGGAACACAACCGCCTAGCGACGCCCGGAACACAACCGCCTAGCGACGCCCGGAACACAACCGCCTAGCGACGCCCGGAACAAGTGCAGTTCAATAATGCAGCACATTAAAAAAAATATATAATTTAGCAGACACTCTTATCAAGAGTGACTTACAGTAGTGAGTGCATACATTTTCATCCTTGTAATGTTTTATATTTTTTAAATAATGGTCCCCCAGTGGGAATTGAACCCACAACCCTGGCGTTTCATGTGCCAATGCGATACAAATTGAGCCTACACATTCTAACAGCAGACTTGATAACCTTGAGAGAGAGATGGCATAATACAACAATTTATAAAGCATAATAGCCTCAGGTCAAAGAAATACAACTAGGATGTTTAGCTATACACAAAACACAAAAAAAACTAGACTAGACACAAAAAAAAGACCAGACTTTCTTCCTCCCTGGCCTGAATCTCTCCTTCCCAGCCTCCCTGGCCTGAATCTCTCCTTCCCAGCCTCCCTGGCCTGAATCTCTCCTTCCCAGCCTCCCTGGCCTGAATCTCTCCTTCCCAGCCTCCCTGGCCTGAATCTCTCCTTCCCAGCCTCCCTGGCCTGAATCTCTCCTTCCCAGCCTCCCTGGCCTGAATCTCTTCAGCAGCTTGCCATAGCCTACTAACCAGCTCTTATCCTCAGTATGGGATCAGACCGAGCATTTCATATGTAAACCATAATGCAACAGTATGTGGAGCAGAAGTAATTGGCCCTGCACGGTGCTGTTAACATGGAAGAAAACTCTTTTCACCCTGGGGTATTTACACACATTTTAATGTCAAAGAAAGGCTTTTCAAGAGATGTCGAGTGTTTCTGAATGATTCAGTCTCAGTTCTGACTTAAATCTGCTTGAAAATCAGAGACGAGTTTTAAATATTTCTGCCCAACCAAATTTACTGAACTTGAACAAATTTGACAAATCGATGGATGTGTTGTGCAAGGTTGGTAGACCCGTATTAAAAATGATTCACAGCTGTGATGGCTGCCAAATGTGTATTAACTAAGGTGAAGACATTCACAAATCAATAAAATCTGCATTTTTCATTGATTTGGAAAATGTATTTTTTCTCTCACTTTTATAACATGGAGAAAATTGTGTAGATCAGTAAAAAAAATAATCTTATTTACTCCCTTTTTAGATTTAATTTTAAGACATAAAAATGTGAAGACTATGCATGGCGTGTTGACTTTCACTAGGCACTGTGGTGAACAATACCCAAGAGTTTATAAAGTAGCCTATGCACTCAAACAAGGGTCATAAGGAACAGCTATGATCAGGCACAAATACTACATGACCAACTCCGCAGAAAAAAACCTGGAAGTCAGGGGGGAATACACTATATATAGAAAAGTATGTGGAAACACCTTCAAATTTGTGGATTTGGTCAGTTCAGCCACACCCATTGCTGACAGGAGTATGAAGTCGACCACATAGCCATGCAAACATTGGCAGTGGAATGGCCTTACTGAAGAGCTCAGTGACGTTCAATGTGGCACAGTCATAGAACTCCATCTTTCAAACAAGTCAGTTCTGCCCTGCTAGAGCTGCCCCGGTCAACTCTAAGTGCTGTTATTGTGAAGTGGAGATGATCTAGGAGCAACAACGGCTCGGCCCTGAAGTGGTAGGCCACACAAGCGCACAGAACTGGACAGCCAAGTGCTGAAGCACATAGCGTGTAAAAATCATCTGTCCTCAGTTGTAACACTCCCTACATAGTTCCAAACAGTCTCTGGAAGCAAAGTCAGCACAATAACTGTTAGTTTGGAGCTTCGTGAAACGGGTTTCCATGGCCGAGCTGCCACAGACCAGCCTAAGATCACCATGCGCAATGCCAAGTGACGGCTGGAGTGGTGTAAAACTCGCCACCATTGGACTCTGGAGCAGTGGAAACACATTATCTGGCGTGAGGAATCACACATAAACATCTGTCAGTCCGAGGGCCGGATGCCAGGTGAACGCTAGGTGAACGTTTGGCGGATGCCAGGTGAACGCTACCTGCCCGAATACATAGTGGCAACTGTAAAGTTAAGAAAGGGCCTTCCCCACCAGTTTCAGAATGACAAGATCGGTGTGGAAGAACTTGACTGGCCTGCACAGAGCCATGACCTTAACCCCATCGCACACCTATGGGATGAATTGGAATGCCAACTGCGAACAAGACCTAATCGCCCAACCTCACTAATGCTTGTGGCTGAATGGAAGCAAGTCCCCACAGCAATGTTTCAACATCTAGTGGAAAGCCTTCACAGAAGAGTAGGGGCTGTTATAGCCGCAAAGGGGGGACCAACTCCATATTAATGCCCATGATTTTGGAATGAGATGTTCAATAAGCAGGTGCCCACATACATTTGGACATTTGGTCATTTAGTGTTTCTGAAAAATATATAAAATGAACCAAATTGCAACCTTTGTTGACTGCAACATAAGGCGATTCTGCCCGAGTGAACATTTTCTGTTATAAATGGCTGTGCATCACTGTCTGCTGCGGCTGTGAATTTCCCCTTGTAGACAGGTAATCATGTAGGCCAGTGGTGTGTGGATGAGTAAGTATGAGCTGCAGACTGAGGCCTGTGGCCAGACAGACTAGATAAACCTGCCTGAGGTGCCGGCGTCATGTGTTAAAAGAGCACATTTCACCTTTATTCTTATAAAGACTAGGCCTATGAGTAATTACATAGGAAATTGTATTCGGTTGGGCATGTTCTAATTCATCACTGACTGACACTAATATCTTCTCTCTCTAATGGTTCTTATTGTATAACAGTTTTACCAGGAATTATTGAGAGATTTAAAGTCAGTCTGTAACCAATTTTGATATGGCCTTGACTTTGTCAATTTTGTTATCGACTATGCTTCTATCTTTAGTGTTTTCCCACAAATTGCAATTGAGCAAATTCACCGGTTAACAAAAAAAAGTTAAATTCGTTCCAAACGGTAAAATACTATGCATTGAAGGAATGGTCATGTGACAATTGTGAGCCTATCATTTTCTTTTATTTAAGCCTTATTTTACCGGGTAAGTTCACTGAGAACACGTTCTCATTTACAGCAACGACCTGGGGAATAGTCACAGGGGAAAGGAGGGGGATGAATGAGCCAATTGGAAGCTGGGGATGATTAGGTGACCATGATGGAATTTAGCCAGGACGCCGGGGTTAACAACCCTACTCTTTTGATAAGTGCAATGGGATCTTTAGTGACCACACAGAGAGTCAAGACACACATTTAACGTCCCATCCGAAAGACGGCACCCTACACAGGGCAATGTCCCTAATCACTGCCCTGGGGCACTGGGATATTTATTTTTTCCGATCAGAGGAAAGGGTGCCTCCTACTGGCACTCCAACACCACTTCCAGTAGCATCTGGTCTCCCATCCAGGGACCAACCCTGCTTAGCTTCAGAAGCCAGCCAGCAGTGGGATGCAGATTATAGAACATTAACTAATGAAGCAGAAAATGGAATACATACATTTTCAAACATTTGCCAAATTGCAATTTGTAGAAAAACACTAACTATTCTAAGACACATCTGATGCGAGCCCTTTCATGTGACAGAGATGAACAACTTAGTTAGAAACTTAGAAAGAGGGAAAACCTAAATATATGCAACAACTAGGATGGGTTGCTAATATGACAAGTATTGTGATTTTGACTTCTGGACAACGAAAGAAAGTTGATATGAAAACCAGTAGAATTGAAATTCTTGGAAACTTTTTTGGTTGCTTTGGCCGATTTCAAGTTCTCATGAATCGGAAAGCGGTATTTTTGGACACCACTTTGGGCAATTTAAAAAATATATATATATATTTTTTACACCTTTAATCTTTATCTAACTAGGCAAGTCAGTTAACTCTTGCTTCTACCTGGCACGCAGGCGTCCCATCTAGAGCTCTGGAAATGCAAATGCGCACGCTAAATGCTAATAGTATTAGTTAAAACTCAAACGTTCATTAAAATACACATGCAGGGTATTGAATTAAAGCTACACTCGTTGTGAATCCAGGCAACAAGTCAGATTTTTAAAATGCTTTTCGGCGAAAGCATGAGAAGCTATCTGATAGCATGTAACACCACAAAAGACCCGCAGGGGACGTAAACAAAATAATTAGCATATTCGGCGCTACACAAACCGCACAATAAAATATAAAACATTCATTACCTTTGACCATCTTTGTTGGCACTCCTAGATGTCCCATAATCACTATTGGGTCTTTTTTTTTTATTAAATCGGTCCATATATAACCTAGATATCGTTCTATGTAGACTGTGATAAATAAAAAAAAAAATAGCGTTTCATAACGTAACGTCATTTTTTTTTACATTCAAAAAGTCAACGATAAACTTTCACAAAACACTTCGAAATACTTTTGTAATGCAACTTTAGGTATTAGTAAACGTTAATAAGCAATCAAATTAATCACGAGACGTAGTGTTTTCTATAGGGATCCATCTTGAAATACTGTCCGTCTATTTCTCAACCAAAATATCCGGTCGGAGACCGGAAGAAATGGGCTGTCTCTTGTTCGTTTGACCAAGAAACAAATCCTAGGCAAATGACAAGACTGTTGACATCGTGTGGAAGCTGTAGGTACTGCAACCTCAGCCATATTTAATGTCTTTCGCCCATAACAATGGGTTGAAGCGGCGGCTGGATATATTTTTCCACTTTCAGTGATCAGATTTTCCTGCACTTTCCAATGAAACGCACGTTATGTTAAAGCCACAGCCGTGATTTAACCAGTTTTATAAACGTCTGAGTGTTTTCTATCCACACATACTAATCATATGCATACACTATATTCCTGGCATGAGTAGCAGGGCGCTGAAATGTTGCGAGATTTTTAACAGAATGTTCGAAAAAGTAGGGGGTAAGCTTAACAGGTTAACACATTCTTATTTTCAATGACGGCGTAGGAACGGTGGGTTAACTGCCTTGTTCAGGGGCAGAACAGATTTTTACCTTGTCAGCTCGGGGATTCAATCTTGCAACCTTACAGTGAACTAGTCCAAAGCTCTAACCACCTGATTACATTGCACTCCACGAGGAGCCTGCCGGTTACGCGAATGCAGTAAGCCAAGATAAGTTGCTAGCTAGCATTAAACTTACCTTATAAAAACAACCAATCATTATCACTAGTTAACTACACATGGTTGATGATATTACTAGTTTTCTAGCGTGTCCTGTGTTGCATATAATCGATGCGGTGCGTATCGTTGCTCCAATGTGTCCCTAACCATAAACATCAATGCCTTTCTTAAAATCAATACACAGAAGTATATATTTTTAAACCTGCATATTTAGCTAAAAGAAATCCAGGTTAGCAGGCAATATTAACCAGGTGAAATTGTGTCACTTCTCTTGCGTTCATTGCACGCAGAGTCAGTGTATATGCAACAGTTTGGGCTGCCTAATTTGGCAGAATTTTAAATAATTATGACATAACACTTAAGGTTGTGCAATGTAACAGGAATATTTAGACTTATGGATGCCACCCGTTAGATAAAATACAGAACGGTTCCGTATCTCACTGAAAGAATAAACGTCTTGTTTTCAAGATGATAGGTCATTAATATGGTCAAATCCGGAAACTAAGACTCGTATTTGTGTGTTATTATGTTATAACTAAGTCTATGATTTGATAGAGCAGTTTGACTGAGCGGTGGTAGGCACCAGCAGGCTCGTAAGCATTCATTCAAACAGCACTTTCGTGCATTTTGCCAGCAGCTCTTCGCAATGCTTCAAGCATCGAGCTGTTTATGACTTCAAGCCTATCAACTCCCGAGATTAGGCTGGTGTAACCGATGTGAAATGGCTAGCTAGATAGCGGGGTGCACGCTAATAGCGTTTCAAACGTCACTCGCTCTGAGACTTTGAGTGGTTGTTCCCCTTGCTCTGCATGGGTAACGCTGCTTCGAGGGTGGCTGTTGTCAATGTGTTCCTGGTTCGAGCCCAGGTAGGAGCGAGAAGAGGGACGGAAGCTGTACTGTTACACTGGCAATACTAAAGTGCCTATAAGAACATCCAATAGTCAAAGGTTAATGAAATACAAATGGTATAGAGAGAAATAGTCCTGTAATTCCTATAACTACAGCCTAAAACTTACCTGGGAATATTGAAGACTCATGTTAAAAGGAATAACCATATGTTCTCATGTTCTGAGCAAGGAACTTAAACGTTAGCATTCTTACATGGCACTTTTACTTTCTTCTCCAACACTTTGTTTTTGCATTATTTAAACCAAATTGAACATGTTTCATTATTTATTTGAGGCCAAATTGATTTTATTTATGTACCATATTAAGTTAAAAGAAGTGTTCAGTATTGTTGTAATTGTCATTATTACAAATAAATAAAACATTTGACTTTTTTTTGGTCCTCCAATAAATCGGTGTTGAAAAATCATAATCGGTCGACCTCTACATACATATATATATATACACACAGTGCCTTGCGAAAGTATTCGGCCCCCTTGAACTTTGCGACCTTTTAGCGACATTTCAGGCTTCAAACAAAGATATAAAACAATCATGAAGTAGAACGACATTTATTGGATATTTCAAACTTTAACAAATCAAAAACTGAAATTGGGCGTGCAAAATTATTCAGCCACCTTAAGTTAAGTACGACCCTACCTCACACAGGAAGCGGCGCAGGTCCTAATCCAGGCACTTGTCATCTCCCGTCTGGATTACTGCAACTCGCTGTTGGCTGGGCTCCCTGCCTGTGCCATTAAAACCCTACAACTCATCCAGAACGCCGCAGCCCGTCTGGTGTTCAACCTTCCCAAGTTCTCACGTCACCCCGCTCTCTCCACTGGCTTCCAGTTGAAGCTCGCATCCGCTACAAGACCATGGTGCTTGCCTACGGAGCTGTGAGGGGAACGGCACCTCAGTACCTCCAGGCTCTGATCAGGCCCTACACCCAAACAAGGGCACTGCGTTCATCCACCTCTGGCCTGCTCACCTCCCTACCACTGAGGAAGTACAGTTCCCGCTCAGCCCAGTCAAAACTGTTCGCTGCTCTGGCCCCCCAATGGTGGAACAAACTCCCTCACGACGCCAGGACAGCGGAGTCAATCACCACCTTCCGGAGACACCTGAAACCCCACCTCTTTAAGGAATACCTAGGATAGGATAAGTAATCCTTCTCACCCCCCCCTTTAAGATTTAGATGCACTATTGTTAAGTGACTGTTCCACTGGATGCCATAAGGTGAATGCACCAATTTGTAAGTCGCTCTGCATAAGAGCGTCTGCTAAATGACTTAAAATGTAAATGTTAATACTTTGTAGCGCCACCTTTTGCTGCGATTACAGCTGTAAGTCGCTTGGGGTGTCTATCAGTTTTGCACATTGAGAGACTGAAATTTTTTCCCATTCCTCCTTGCAAAACAGCTCGAGCTCAGTGAGGTTGGATGGAGAGCATTTGTGAACAGCAGTTTTCAGTTCTTTCCACAGATTCGATTGGATTCAGGTCTGGACTTTGACTTGGCCATTCTAACACCTGGATATGTTTATTTTTGAACCATTCCATTGTAGATTTTGCTTTATGTTTTGGATCATTGTCTTGTTGGAAGACAAATCTCCGTTTGTTGTTGTTGTTTGTAAATATGTTTTATTCAACAGTAACCATCAAAACAGAACAGGGTTACACAAAGAAATATAAATCAAAATACAAATCCACATTAATATCCATTTAAATACAGACATGTAGCGAATACATTTTAGACATTTTGTTTTGTGTTTTAATTATTCTAAATTGTTTTCCAAATCAGATAAAAATAAATAAGGGAGTTTTTTCCCCCTTCGTACATTGATGTGTATGAACATTTTTCCTAATAAAATTAAGATATAAGACATACTGTTGTTCAATTGTGTGTTGTAAAATAAATGGTCAAACATTGACCTTATGGTTGTTGTTGCCAGAAATAGTTTTCCATCAGTCCAGAACACCTCATTATGTAAACAATTACAAAATAAGTGTTCCATAGATTCAGTTTCTAGTTCACAAAAACAGCATTCACTGGAAACAGGTATTAATTTAGAAATCAAGCTATTTGGTAGAATCTATGGATAAGGCGATCTCCTTTGCTTTATTGGTCACCATAAATGTGTGGAGTGAGCCAAGCACGGCACCAGTTTACAGAAAACGATGAAGCACAACTAAATAGGACAGAAGGAATAGACTTCCTGTAGAAAATATCCCTTAATAAACTATTGTTGAATTTCTTATCTAGTAAACCTACGCCATTCACCTGGATATCGCTTACAATAAAAGACGTTCAAAAATATGCACTATTCTGAAGTAAAGATTTTATCCCACTAGGTACAGCTTTCATAACAGCGGCAGGTAGCCTAGTGGTTAGAGCCGAAAGGTTGCAAGATCGAATCTACGAGCTGAGAAGATAAAAAAAAATTACTCACCCCGTACTGAAGCAATACTTTTTTCTTTAAGGTGAATGGGAAGGATTTACTTCAGACGCCCGACAAGGCCCTCATCTTCATCATTCGCAGGAGAAAGACACTGAGGTATCGGGGGACGAAGGTACGGGTGCCTTGTAAGGATCCGTCGCCAAGAGGGTAATCAACCTTTACGATCGGTCCTATTTGCCAACATACAATCAATTGATCATAAAATAGACAAACTTCGATCACGTATATCCTACCAACGGGACATTAAAAACGGTAATATCTTTTGTTGAAACCGAGTCATGGCTGATCGATGACATGAACAACGTAGACCTTGAGGGTTTTTCACTTTTCCGGCAGGATATAACGGCCTCTGGTAAGACAAAGGGGTGGCGGTCTAAACTCTCTAGACCACACTATTTACCAAGAGAGTTTATGTATTTTTCGTAGTTGTCGATATACCACCACAAACCGATGCTGGCACTAAGACAGCACTCAATGAGCTGTATACAGCCATAAGCAAACAGGAACATGATCAACCAGAGGAGCCACTCCTAGTGGCCGGGGACTTTAATGCAGGGGGAAAAAAAAATCTACTTTACCTCATTTCTACCAGCATGTTAAAATGTGCATCCAGAGAAAACCCCCCCACTAAAATTTAAAAAAATAAAAACTCTAGACCACCTTTACTCCACACACACAGAGACACGTAAAAAAGTGCTCCCTAATCCTCCATTTGGCAAATCTGACCATAATTCTATCCTCCTGATTCCTGCTTACTATTAAAAACTAAAGCAGGAAGCACAAGTGACTCAATAACAAAGTGGTCAGACGAAGCAGATGCTAAGCTACAGGACTGTTTTTCTAGCACAGACTGGAATATGTTCTGGGATTCTTCCAATGGCATTGAGGAGTACACCACATCAATCACTGGCTTCATCAATAAGTGCATCGATGATGTCGTCCCCACAGTGACCGTACGTACATACCCCAACCAGAAGCTATGGATTACAGGCAACATCCGTAGTGAGCTAAAAGGGTAAAGCTTCCGCTTTCAAGAAGAGGGACTCTACCCCGGAAGCTTATAAGGAATCCTGCTATGCCCTCCGACGAACCATCAAACAGGCAAAGTGTCAATACAGGACTAAGACAATCGTACTACACCGGCTCAGACGCTCGTCGGATGTGGCAGGGTTTGCAAACTATTACAGAATACAAAGGGAAGCACAGCCACGAGCTGCCCAGTGACACAAGCCTACCATATGAGCTACATTACTTCTATGCTCGCTTCGAGGCAAACACTGAAGCATCAGCTGTTCTGGACGACTGTGATAACGCTCTCCGTAGCCAATGTGAGTAAGACCTTTAAACAGGTCAACATTCACAAGGCCGCAGGGTCAGATGGATTACCAGGACGTTTACTCCAAGCATGCGCTGACCAACTGGCAAGTGTCTTCACTGACATTTTCAACCTGTCCCTGACTGAGTCTGTAATACCTACATGTTTCAAGCAGACCACCATAGTCCCTGTGCCCAAGAGCACTAAGATAACCTGCCTAAATGACTACCGACCCGTAGCACTCACATCTGTAGCCATGAAGTGCTTTGAAAGGCTCGTCATGGCTCACATCGACACCATCATCCCAGAAACCCTAGACCCACTTCAATTTGCATACAGCCCAGATCCACAGATGTACTCAATTGCACGCAAAACTGCCCTTTCCCACCTAGACAAAATGAACACCTGTGAGAATGCTATTCACCAACTACAGCTTAGCATTGAACACCATAGTGCCTTCAAAGATCAGCACTAAGCTAAGGACCCTGGGACTAAACACCTCCCTCTGCAACTGGATCCTGGACTTCTTGACGGGCCGCCCCAGGTGGTATGGGTAGGTAACAAATCCGCCACACTGATCCTCAACATGGGGGCCCCTCAGGGGTGCGTGCTCAGTCCTCTCCTGTGCTCCTTGTTCACTCATGACTGCATGGCCAGGCACAACACCATCATCAAGTTTGCTTATGACACAATAGTGGTAGGCCTGATCAAACAACAAGACAGCCTATAGGGAAGTGGTCAGCAACCTGGCCGTGTGGTGCCAGGACAACATTCTCTCCCTCTACGTGATCAAGACAAAGGAGATGATTGTGGACTACGGGAAAAAGAGGACCGAGCACGTCCGCATTCTCATCGAAGGGGCTGCAGTGGAGCAGGTTGAGAGCTTCAAGTTCCTTGGGTGTCCACATCAACAAACTATAGTTGTGAAAAGGGCACGACAAAGCCTATTCCCCCTCAGGAGACTGAAAAGTTTTGGCATTTTTATTACGTTGACTTTTGTTACTTATATTTTCTCTCTTTTTTTTTACTTAACACATTTTCTTAATTTGTTAAAGCATTGTTGGTTAAGGGCTTGTAAGTAAGTGTTTCACGTTTTGTATTCGGCGCATGTGACAAATACAATTTGATCTTGCTTCTTCCCAATACGATGAGCGACATCCACAGCCATACATCCTTTGGGGAAGTCCGGGGCCACACGGTTACAGATGTCATTTATTATGAGCTTCACATTCTCACCCTGGTCCTCGGGGACACCGTAAAGCTGGAGCCCCCACCTTCTCCGGTAATCGCTCTGCTTCACACAAGCGCTCTTGCATGTCGATGTCGACTATAGTCTTCTCCTGTGCAGTGTATTTATCAGAGGTTGCAGTGTTTGCACGTTTAAGGTCTTCGATACTCTCGTATGCATGATTCTGCTTTCAAGGTCAATGATTTTTTTTATGTGTTTTCGCGTATCTTTTTTTCCAGACCATCGTCTCTTTCGATCATCTTTGCAGTGACAGCTTTGATTATGTCGACCTGGAGCTCACTCGAAGACAATTCTTCGTGCTTTTTGGGTGCAGGACTATTGACTGGAGTTTCTGAATCAACCGAATGTCCAGATTCCTCCATTTCGTCACCTGAGGAGTCAGGTGGCGGGTTCTCTCCGGTGTATGAGTGGTCAGCTAGCAACTGTCTTCTCGCTTTGCTCTTTTCCACAGTCTTTTATCCATTTTGACTAGTTTCAGATCAAATAAGCGGTCTACTGACCATTCTCGTGTTAACTATAAACAGAAGTGTTACTTAAATGTAAGTTTGAGGGGGATAAAAGTTACGTTTACATGGTGCAATCTTCCTGGAACTCCTTTTTTGGTTGCTTTTCTGTTAGCTGCTTTGTGGTGCTCCTCCCTCTCCCACTGCTCCCTGCGAGTTACCTAGCAACGAGTCTCCGCTCTAGTTTGCTCGTGGCTGACTGACTAGAGACAGCCATATAGTTGAGATACGAAAGCTACTTTCTAACTGACTATTTCCGCAAAAATAATAATTCCGATCAAGACACTTCCTATTTTATGACTGTTAAATTGGTGTCCAGAATTTAATTCCACTAAATTATGCAAATTAACCGTTAAGTATGATCGGTCAAATGTATTTTCGGTGGTTAACCGTTGACAGTCAAGGCTAGGGACGTTATACCACATCGATCCATTTCATGTCAGGGAGGGCAGCATTACATGTTATTTATTTTTACATCAAATATAAAGTGAGCACACGCCGTAGAACCAAGCATTTGAAATGCTATACGGTTCGGCTACAGTTTTCAGAGACTGCATAACATCAGTATGTGTATTCACCTAGACTTGGCCTGCTTGCCCCACTTTTAGACACGCACACAACACTAGCCTCCATCTGGCAGTACGACTGGAGCCAACAGCTAGCTGACCCTCTCACCACTGGCCTCAGGTAAACCCTTAACCAGTAATTGAAAAAAAGCACCCAATTCTCATACTTGAGTAAAAGTAACGATACCTTAATAGAAAATAACTTGTGTAAAAGTGAAAGACACCCATTAAAACAGTACTTGAGTAAAAGTCTAAAAGTATTTGGGTTTTAATATACTTAAGTATCAAAAGTAAATGTAATTGCAAAAATATATTAAAGAATTAAAAGCATAAAATTAATATATGCTTATATTAATTAAACCAGACAGAAGTTGTATTTATTTATGGATAGCCAGGGGCACGCTCCAACACTCAGACATCATTTAATAATGAAGCATGTGTGTTTAGTTAGTCCACCAGATCAGAGGCAGTAGGGATGATCAGGCATGTTCTCTTACTAAATATGTGAATTGGACCGTTGTCCTGTCCTGCTAAGCATTCAAAATATAACAAGACTTTTGGGTGTCAGGGAAAATCTACAGAGTAAAATGTACATTATTTTCTTTAGGAATATAGTGAAGCAAAAGCAGGCAAAAATATAAATAGTTAAGTACAGATACCCTAAAAAACAGCTTAAGTAGTACTTTAAAGTATTTTTACTTAAGCACTGCCACTAACACACTACATGCTCTAAGAGCCACTTAAGCCCTATCACATGTAGACCTGGAGTACTCTGCCCACTCCAGATTCATTTCAAACCTATAGTTCACAGCAACCAAGGGCCAGGAAATTATGAAATCTCTCACGAACAAGTCAACACGGGATCCTCATGAATGCTTAATTGTTTTTTAATAGTATTACTGTCTTCGCATGACATGCAGTACATTGTAGGACATATAGGATAATGAAGTAATGCATGCCTGTGTTCTGCTCACCATCACTAGTACCAATCCATGCCATAGGCCTAATGCTCAGGCACAATTAATGAGAGCCTTGTCCCATTAACCATATGAATGATTTATTGACCCACATACAGTTGCCTACAATTGTTACACATATCACCACTGGCAGCAACACTTGAACTGACACCACAACTGTCACACAAATAGAGAGGGGGGGGGGGGATGTAGAAAGAGAGAACAATGCTTTGCCACAATTTGTGGATGGACTATTCAGCCAAAATAATTTTTTCACAGCATGTTGAAATAATTACGAGGTTCGGTCAACTTACCTTCAAATATGATCCATAATACCTGGTAACGAAGGGACTGTCACACTGGCTGAGGACTGTAATTTCCTGTTGGATGTCTTCGATGTCATCCTCCGCCTCCTCGAGGTCAATTATCTTAATGGCCACTACTTTCTGAGTCCTATTGTCAACGCCTTTGAACACTTCTCCAAAAGAGCCTTTCCCTATCCTCTCCAGCTTGGTGAACAGCTCCTCCGGATCGGCTTTAAAGTTCTGAGGGAAGGAGAGAAACAGGGCTGTGGTAAGGACAGCAGAGCAACATTCAAATCACAGGTAAAGAAGGACCATGCGATCAAGAGATTAAGCATAGGTTTTCATTCTATGATTGTAGCCTGTCTGGTTTTAATAATAGTCCAATAAAAAGCATGAGCTGGCACATCCACCCCCCCAAAAAAAAAATATTAAAAGTTAGTAGAGGTACTGACTAACGGTACGCTATAAAAGAGAGTTGGACCCTTTATATACAAGCTCACAGTTTTATTGGGTAAACCACCAATGTTGCAGCATCACTGTGTCCCTTCTTCAGGGTGATGTCATGAATGCTTGACCTGGGTTATGTAGACAAACAGCGCAATTTGTGCAACCAATGACAATAGTGAGGGTTGTGTTTATAGTTATTAGGGTGGTGAGAAATTTTCAAAAATGAAACTGTTAACAGGCTAGGCGTACAGAGGCTGATTTCCACAGACCTGGTACTGCGTGTTCCCTCAGTGAGCGATTGAACAGTCAGCAATACCTTGTGACAGAATTTCAGAACATGGTTGCTGATGTTATCTGGGCCAGTGGCTTTGTTGACTGATATTTGTTTTATATATTCTATGAACATCTGCTTCCTGTATAACTAAATGAACTGCCCCTTGTGCTAGAGATAATGTTCACACAACAGCTCACCTTCTTCAGTATAAAATCCAGACAACCATATCTACAATTTAAAAAATGTATTTAAAAAAAAAAAAAAAGTTCAGACTAGAGCTGTCAAAAAACAACAACAAATATCTTGGTCGACCGAAAGTCATCTGTACTTTCGACTAGTATATTGGTAGAATTTTTTTTTGGGGGGGTGTATTTGTCCATATATAGACACACCCCATGTGTTTTAATAAAATCAACTATAGGAAGTGTTTGTCTGATACTTTAAAAAAACATTACGGTTTGATGAAATATGCCTCAAGAGATCTAGATCACCAGATAAAATCTTAACCTGAACCAAATCTTAACCTGAACCAAATTCTCTCCTCCCACTCCTGCTGACTTTCATAGTAAATGTAAATAGATTCTGCCATTACTCTCCTGAAGTTTCCGATAATAACCTACACGGAGTCAGCAATCACTCATGTCGAATGCCAATTTATCTTACAATTTTTAATGATATGGGTGCCAGTTTTGGTTCTCATATGCACATTTTCGTGAAACCGTTTCATTTAAATGTATAATAACGTCTTCGTATCTTAAAATCATTGTCATCTGGTTCATCAAAATTATATCCAATTCTATATGAAAACGACAACCTAAAAAGTAACTTTATTGCCAACTACGTAAAAAAAAAAAAGCCTACATAAAGCAACAAAAACCAACAAGAAAACATTGTAGCCTGGTGACCCATGAGGCAGCGTACAACTGGGCCAGCGTCATCTGGGTTAGGGGAGGGTTTGGCCGGCAGGGATGTCCTTGTCCCATCGCACTCTAGTGACTTCTGTTGTAGGCCGGGCGCATGCACGCTAATATGGTCGCCAGTTGTGGGTTTCCTCGGACATTGGTGCGGCTGGGTTAAGCGAGCAGCGAGTCAAGAAGCAGTGCGGCTTGGCAGGGTCGTGTTCCGAAGGACACATGGCTCTCGACTTTCGCCTCTCGAGTCCGTACGGGAGATGCAGTGATGGGACAAGACAAACTACCAATTGGATATCATGAAACTGGGGACTTTATATCCTTATTCTAAAATGGATTAAACTATTTTTCTCATCAATCTACACACAATGCCCCATAATGACAAAGTGAAAACAGGTTGTTTAGAAATCTTTGCATATCTACTAAAAATAAAAAACAGAAATATATTATTTACATAAGTATTCAGACCCTTTGCTATGAGACTCAAAATTGAGTTCAGGCGCATCCTGTTTCCATTGACCATCCTTGAGATATTTCTACAACTTGATTAGAGTCCACCTGTGGTAAATTCAATTGATTGGACATTATTTGGAAAGGCACACAACTGTCGATATAAGCTCCCACAGTTGACTGTGCATGTCAGAGCAAAAACTAAGCCATGAGTTCGAAGGAATTGTCTGTAGAGCTCCGAGACAGGATTGTGTCGCGGCACAGATCTGGGGAAGGGTACCAAAAATGTTCTGCAGCATTGAAGGTCCCCAAGAACAGTGGCCTCCATTCTTAAGTGGAAGAAGTTTGAAGCCAACAAGCTCTTCCAACAAGCTCTTCCTAGAGCTGGCCGCCTGGCCAAAGTGAGCAATCGGCGGAGAAGGGCCTTGGTCAGGAAGATGACAAAGAACCCGGTGGTCACTGACAGAGCTCCAGAGTTCCTCTGTGGAGAAACTTCCAGAAGGACAACCATTTCTGCAGGACTCAAATCAATCAGGGCTTTATGGTAGTGGCCAGACGCAAGCCACTCCTCAGTAAAAAGGCACATGACAGCCCATTTGGAGTTTGCCAAAAGGCACCTAAAGACTCTCAGACCATGAGAACCAAGATTATCTGGTCTGATAAAACCAAGATTGAACTCTTTGGCCTGATTGTCAAGCGTCACGTCTGGAGGAAACCTGGCACCATTCCTACGGTGAAGCATGGTGGTGGCAGCATTGTGCTCTGGGGATGTTTTTCAGCTGCAGGGAGACTAGTCAGGATCGAGGGAAAGATGAACAGAGCAAAGTACAGAGAGATCCTTGATGAAAACCTGCTCCAGAGTGCTCAGGACCTCAGATTGGGGCAAACGTTCACCTTCCAACAGGACAATGCAGGAGTGGCTTCTGGACAAGTTTCCAAATGTCCTTGAGTGGCCCAGCCAGAGCCTAGACTTGAACCGGATCTAATATCTCGAGAGACCTGAAAATAGCTGTGCAGCCACGCTCCCCATTTTTCAGCAGTGGTGGCAGGCTGGGGGGTGATACCCACTATCTAGGGAAAGGGGGATGACCTAGTCAGTTGTACAACTGAATGCATTCATGAGTCTTCCACATGTGTTTAGGGAGCGATGAGCCTCAGGGTGCAGAATGACTGCAGATCAAACTCATGCTTTTTATAGGGATGCTTTAGCAGTGGTGATAAACCTGACTGTGGAGGTTCCCAGCATGTGGAGCCTGTAGTCATAGTGCCCAGTGTTGTTTTCCCCACCAATCTGACAGAGCTTGAGCAGATCTGCAGAGAAGAATGGGAGAAACTCCCCAAATACAGGTGTGTCAAGCTGTATCATACCCAAGAAAACTAGAGGCTGTAACTGCTGCCAAAGGTGCTTCAACAAAGTACTGAGTAAAGGTTTTGAATACCTATGTAAATGTGATATTTCCCATTTTTTAAAAATGTATAAACAAAAACAGTTTTGGCTATATCATTGTTTGTAGATTGAGGGGGAATAAAAATAAAAAAATCCATTTCAGAATAAGGCTGTAATGTAAAAAAAAAATGACAAAAAAGTCAAGGGGTCTGAAAATGCACTGTAAAACGTACCAGCACCCAAAATGAGTACCGGAACCCATTTCAGCCCAAGTAAACCACTGATAAGAAGTTATCAGGTAGGCCTATTTTATGACATTTCCACTGGATCAGAGCATGACATTTTTCACTTTCACGCTGAGTGGTTATCAGAAGTAAGTGAGCTGGAAAGATTTTTCAAAAACATTGAGTAACTATTGTAAATTCTCAATGGATGAAGGGTTACATACTCTGCAACATGGTAAGACTATTAAGGCTCTGTTCAGTTATTAATGCTTCCCTGGGCCAATCACAGAACGCTATAATACAAAGGATTCTGGTGTAGGGGGGGACCAATAAGATCATCATTATACCCCTGAGAAACTCAAGCGGCTTGAGGAATTCATTCTAAACACCCGTAACAACCAATAGGTGAACAGCATCACTAATCCGATGGCTTTAGTTCGGCCTTATTGACAAACAAAGCAGTCTTTCACACTTTCTGCCCCGCAATAGTGACTCTATGGTCACTTACCTTTATCCATTTGTCAAATAGGCCTATGTTTCTTTAAGTTAGGCAATCAGTGTTTCCCTTAGGATGTTTTTCCAGCAGTGGAGGCGGGCTGGATAGGGAAAGGGGATACCTAGTCAGTTGTACAACAATGCATTCAACTGAATTGTGTCTTCCACATTTAACCCAACCATCAATAAAATAAGTGCGGGGGGGGTTGCCTTAATATACATCCCCGTCATTGGCGCCGGGGGAACAGTGGGTTAACTGCCTTGCTTAGGGGCAGAACATATTTTTACCTTGTCAGCTCAAGGGTTTGATCAAGCAACCTTTCGGTTACTGGCCCAACGCTCCTACCAGTCAGGCTACCTGCCGCCCCTACTGGGACAATCTACTGGGATTTTGTACTTTGGCCAGTAAAGTGGGAAGTTGTGAAGCAGCTCAACCTGACAAGAAAATCCCGATATGATAAAGTGAGAAAATCTCTTGGAGTAAATAAATAAATCTAAACATCAATACAGACAGTAAAATAATAGAACCAAGGCCTCCTCCATAAAGATGGTGAATAGCTTGGAGCAGGAACACAACACCCCCTCCCCCCAGACAGGCCCTCTCCCCCCCCCCCCTGTGGTCTACAAAGGAGGGGATGGTAGTCTTCACGCTTGACATTACAATTCACTTCCTGCACTGCAACGATTAACTTGCCTGAAGCACTTTTTTCACAAATTATGGAACGGTCTATTATGCTGCATAACAGAAATAGTGTGAAGGAACATTTTCTACTGAAAACACTTTGTTTTATAGGTTAACGATGTCCAATTCATTTCACTACAGGCATAAAGATTTCATATCCCTATACTCTTATAAAAAAAATGCTTGGGGAAAAAAAAAAAAAATGCAATTTGATACCCATTATGGGGCATTCTGGAAAGAGAGAGGAACTTGATTTGCTTGCACTAGTATTACAGTTTAATTTACCATAAAAACAATGCTGAACAGCTAGCCTATTGTTGTCATAACCCCTGGAGAATGTTGTAAATCTGCTCCATTAAAAAGAGGCAAAGAGACTACTAATATCTTGACATGAGTTGAAAGGGGGGTGAAGAATAAAGCCTGTCACAACCGCAGAGCAGTCATCCAGGTGAAAAATCATCCTATTGAGACTGACCTCAATGGGAAAAACACTGGGCACTGTGACTACAGGCTCCACATGCTGGGTGGGAGCCTCCACAGTCAGGTTTATCACCACTGCTAAAACATCCCTATAAAAAGCATGAGTTTGCTCCTCTCCCAGCTGCACAACCAGATAGCGTGGTCCAATGCAGTCAGTCTGCACCCTGAGGCTCACCCCCCCCCCCGCCCCATATACACACACACTCCACTTCTCCCTCTGGGTCAGCTCTACCCAGGCCAAGCCTGAATGAACCATGTTGCCACCATTCAGGATAGGACAGTACAGTGGTGAAACATGGCTCTATTCATGTAGCTCAAGGCTATCTCGCAGTGGTGCCCCATGAGAATGACAGTCATATGTCCATTGTCAGAATGGGGAATGACCTAGAGACCTAGTTTTCTTACAAGATAAGTCATGTCCCGGCAGCTTTCTTGTTGACTGCCTGCACTGAAAAATGTCAAGAATGTTTAAGAGGAAATATTACTTTCCACTGCCTCAACTGGCAGGCACCTCAGTAACATGTTGCTGTTTTGCTTTTATGTTTCCTTGTTGAATAAAATGTTTTTATTTTATTATTTTTTCCACCTTTATTTAACCAGGTAGGCAAGTTGAGAACAAGTTCTCATTTACAATTGCGACCTGGCCAAGATAAAGCAAAGCAGTTCGACACATACAACTACACAGAATTACACATGGAGTAAAACAAACATACAGTCAATAATACAGTATAAACAAGTCTATATACGATGTGAGCAAATGAGGTGAGAAGGGAGGTAAAGGCAAAAAAAGGCCATGGTGGCAAAGTAAATACAATATAGCAAGTAAAACACTGGAATGGTTGATTTGCAGTGGAAGAATGTGCAAAGTAGAAATAAAAATAATGGGGTGCAAAGAAGCTACATAAATAAATAAAATAAATACAGTAAGGAAAGAGGTAGTTTAGTGGTTGAGCCATTGAGTCGTGCTTAAAATGTATTGCCTTTGAGTAAACACAAACAATTAATGTGCATTAGTGTAACACTACAGGGAAAGCATTTCAGTTGTAGCTTAGGATTTAGCTTAAATGGCAAACACTTATTGTTTTAGCAACATGCAAAATAGTTTATATATTGGAAACCAGATGCTTAACTTTGCCATCCAGTCTACAGGACTGTCAGAGACAGACTGCACCACAATCTGGCCACATCTCTGCTAAACATAAATATGTCTCAATAGATTAGCCTTATCAGTGGGCCTTTTCTGGTGCAAAGAATCCAATACCTTGTGTCTTTCTAGCTAAGTGGCTAGTTAACGTTACCTAATATACTAACGCAGCTAGTGAGGATGTGATCATCAATAAAGTCGAGTTACTGATCACGTAATCGAGTCAGTATCGTTAGGCTTAGCTGGCTAACAAGTTTGCTAAAGTACTGCAAAGAAATTGCGGGAGACCGACTACTTGATGAACTAAGACAACAAATCTTACCTGCATCCCTGGAATGCCACTCTGATCCGGGGAACGAGCCATGTCGTCCTAAAATAAACAATCCGCTAAATTCGTAGTCAGTTGACGCCACTTTGTTTGCTAGCTAAATGAGTTACTGTAGCTAGCCCAAATCGGAGGAGAGTGCAAAGCGGTTTATGTCCAGCTAATGATACCTTGCGTTATTGGAATTATAATGCCTGATTTACACAAAGTCCCCAACTATCACGAAATCAGCTCAAAAACATTGCTTGTTTTTTTTTTTTTTTTTTTTTAGCTGCAATGTCTTGGAAGTTGTGCCTCTTCCGCAGATAGCAAACTAGCTAACGTTAGCGAGCTAAATCTTCTACATAAGAACAAACTAGGCTCTGCACAAGTCTCACCAAACCTTAAATGTTTTCGAAAATATCCGATGAACAATGAGAATAATATAATAAATTGAGGATAGTTGTCTCATTTGTTGCCCCGTCCTCATCACTTTTCTCTATTGCCCTCCGCCATTTTTATAGCTGTCATTCTGACATTAGGGAAACACTTCAGGAAAACTACAGCCGTGCGCAGTGAACCGGAATATTCCTCCATGGAAGTGTTTAATCAATCAAGACCCACGCCATTGGCCGCACGATAGCCAATGGGCTCTCAGCAACGCTTCCACCGCTGCGTCCGCGGAGAATACATACCGCGTCCGAGGAGAATGCATAACGCGTCCGAGGAGACTTCATACCGCGTCCGAGGAGAATGCATAACGCGTCCAAAGCGGCAAAGTAGCTTGCTTGATACTGTCCGGAGTCACTGTAGAAATTCAGACAGCTCCGATTGACTGACAAATATTGACGTATATACAATGCTATATGTAAACTGCGTCAACTAGCTAACGAATGAGATAGGATTATTAGTTTCAGGTTTTAAAATACACAAACTACAGTTATGCTGGTAATGGATTGCATCTCTCTCTCACTCCCAACCTTCAGTCTGTATAGTTGCATTGTGTCCTGTTACCATGATGTCCCAGAAGGCAAGGAGTTGACAACAATGATGTAGTGTGTTTAATAAAACTTTAATATGTCTATCTATGTTTAATAAAGCTGAATTGTTGATTGATATCAGTTGATATGACTTGAGTTGTCTCTTATTACTAAACTTCCTGGTATGGGTTTTGAAATATATGAATACCTTAATTATCTGCCAATCAGCTGGCCCTGTGTCTTCCCCTCAGAAATAGACTTGTTGTGAGAAGAACCATATTGGAGAGAGAGAGGTAGGTTAAGTCTCAGTGACTGATGAAAAAAGTTCAAATATATATATATTTGTCTAGGATTTATGACACGTCATTACAATGGACTTGTATGTATTGTAAAACATTACAATAGCTTTTGGTTGACAGACAAGTCTGAGAGCGCTCGCTATACATCACTTCAGCAGTCTGAGTTAATTCACCTCAGAGTGAGTGCTCTCGATAGGCCTACTGCAGGGGACTTAGCGATTTGGTGGCCCGTGTAAAACAAAGACTGTTGAGGGGTGCCACTAACCCCAACTTGGTAATTGAAGAAAAATATGATTGTGGAGGAGGTAGAGGTGGTTTATAAGGTAAAAGATAAGGGGGAGGTAAAGGTAGAGGAGTGAAATGATATGCTGTATTTGTTATATTCTTCCAGAATGGAATTCTTGACAAGTATCTTTTGATATGAATTAAGAGAGAGCAATATCAAAAGATGTCGTGGGGCAGAGGTGGAGGTGGTTGAGGCTGAGGAGTGAACATTTACATTACATTTAAGTCATTTAGCAGACGCTCTTATCCAGAGTGACTTACAAATTGGACGACACAAGGTCAGAGGAAAGTCGACACGGCAGCCACATGACACCAGGGCAAACAGCTGTAAACTCTCAATGTAACATGTTATACCAATTCTGTTTTATTGTTCCATTAAGGTCCTCATGATTGAAGGAGGTGGGGGCCATAAAGGAAGTCTTCTGTGCTGTTTCCACGTCCTGCAGATAAAATAAGATTAGGATGGCATTTATGTGTTTGACCTATACTCCCATCAATATGGTTTAGAACCAAACAGTCAACTAGCTTCTCTAATCCCATCAATATGGTTGAGAACCAAACAGTCAACTAGCTTCTCTAATCCCATCAATATGGTTTAGAACCAAACAGTCAACTAGCTTCTTTAATACCATCAATATGGTTTAGAACCAAACAGTCAACTAGCTTCTCTAATCCCATCAATATGGTTTAGAACCAAACAGTCAACTAGCTTCTCTAATCCCATCAATATGGTTTAGAACCAAACAGTCAACTAGCTTCTTTAATACCATCAATATGGTTTAGAACCAAACAGTCAACTAGCTTCTCTAATCCCATCAATATGGTTTAGAACCAAACAGTCAACTAGCTTCTCTAATCCCATCAATATGGTTTAGAACCAAACAGTCAACTAGTTTCTCTAATCCCATCAATATGGTTTAGAACCAAACAGTCAACTAGCTTCTTTAATACCATCAATATGGTTTAGAACCAAACAGTCAACTAGCTTCTCTAATCCCATCAATATGGTTTAGAACCAAACAGTCAACTAGCTTCTCTAATCCCATCAATATGGTTTAGAACCAAACAGTCAACTATCTTCTCTAATCCCATCAATATGGTTTAGAACCAAACATTCCATATCTAGGGCGGTTGTACAATTATTGGACAATAAACAAACAAAGTTGATTAGGAAATCCCAAGGTAGAAGTGAAGAGAAATGAGTGAATTTTATTGAAAAGAAAAGCATTAGAGAACATTTCTGTTTACAGCAGAAAAGTGACTTTCTGTTAAATAAAAATTAAAAACCCATTGTTTCCCAAATATAAAACGATTTCTTTAAATATTTGACTAAACACTCAAATGGTAGGTCTGTCAATAAACACTAGAATTGCTTTGAAAAGAAGGATGAACATAATCTTTACAATGTATTATTGAACCCAACACAGCAAGACACTGTACCTTGCAAATTACAAATATTGCACTCCTTTTTTATATACATGAATAAACAGCTTGGAATATACTTATACGCAATGGATTTAAATATACAATAAAATAAAATAAAATCCCATTCTAAGACATTTAAATGATTAAGGTTGAATGCTAACTTTTTCATAGGAGGCTATTTTCCCAATAAATTGCAGCTTTGTAGAAATATAACACGTTTTTGTGTACATGTACAGAGAGATGAATGCCAATGTATGCAGCATATATTTAAGCAATAAGGCACCTCAGGGGACTAGTTTATGGCCAATATTCCCTCGGCTAAGGGCTGTTCTTATGTACGACGCAACACGGAGTGCCTGGATACAGCCATTAGCCGTGCTATATTGGCCATATACCACGAACCCCTGAGGTGCCTTATTGATATTATAAACTTGTTACTAACGTATATATATATTTATTTAAATAGCCGTGGTAAAATGGTCTGATATACCACAGCTTTCAGCCAATCAGCATTCAGGGCTCAAACCACCTAGTTTATAATGTTCGTCAAGACATCAATACAAAGAAAATTACTTGAAGAGTTCAGAGCAGAAGACAAATGATCGAAACAAACAGAGATCAAAATGAGACGACAGAAAGCTGATGAGGGCTAGTGACATCACATGCACATTTCTGTCGCTTTAAGGATCCCTATGGGGACGGCTCCACAGGAAACACTACCAGTGATGTCATATACAGTAGCAAGAAAATGTATGTGAACCCTTTTGAATTACCTGGATTTCTGCATAAATTTGACATAAAATTTGATCTGATTTTCATGTAAGTCACAACAATAGACACAGTGTGCTTAAACTAATAACACACAAATTATTGTATTTTTCTTGTCTATATTGAATACATAATTTAAACATTCACAGTGTAAGTTGTAAAAAGTATGTGAACCCCCCTAGGCTAATGACTTCTCCAAAAGCTAATTGAAGTCAGGACTCAGCTAACCTGGAGTCCAATCAATGAGACTAGATTGGAGATGTTGATTAGAGCTGCCTTGCCCTATAAAAACACTCACAAAATTGGAGTTTTCTATTCACAAGAAGCATTGCCTGATGTGTCCCATGCCTCAAACAAAAGAGATCGCAGAAGACCTAAGATTAAGATTTGTCAACTTGCATAAAGCTGGAAAGGGTTACAAAAGTATCTCTAAAGGCCTTGATGTTCATCAGTCCACGGTAAGACAAATTGTCTATAAAATGGAGAAAGTTCGGCACTGTTGCTCCTCTCTCTACGAGTGGCCGTCATACAAAGATGACTGCAAGAGCACAGAGCAGAATGCTCAACGTGTCATGCCTTGGTCATTGTATTTTGTGTTTTTGTTATATGTTTGGGTAGGCCAGGGTGTGACATGGGTTTATATGTTGTATTCGTATTGGGGTTTGTATTATTTGGGGATTGCGGCTAATTAGGGGTGTGTCTAGTTAGGCTTGGCTGCCTGAGGCGATTCTCAATCAGAGTCAGGTGATTCTCGTTGTCTCTGATTGAGAACCGTATTTAGAAAGCCTGACTTTCGTGTTGTAATTTGTGGGTGTTTGTTCCTGTCTCTGTGTTGTAGTCACCAGATAGGCTGTAATAGGTTTCACGTTCCGTTTGTTGTTTTTGTATTTATTCAGTTATTTCATGTACCGCGATATATTTCATTAAAGTCATGAGTAACCTACACGCTGCATTTCGGTCTGACTCAGAGTCAGAGTCCTGACCTTCTGGAGCGGCCCAGTCAGAGTCCTGACCTTCTGGAGCGGCCCAGTCAGAGTCCTGACCTTCTGGAGCGGCCCAGTCGGAGTCCTGACCTTCTGGAGCGGCCCAGTCGGAGTCCTGACCTTCTGGAGCGGCCCAGTCGGAGTCCTGACCTTCTGGAGCGGCCCAGTCGGAGTCCTGACCTTCTGGAGCGGCCCAGTCGGAGTCCTGACCTTCTGGAGCGGCCCAGTCGGAGTCCTGACCTTCTGGAGCGGCCCAGTCGGAGTCCTGACCTTCTGGAGCGGCCCAGTCGGAGTCCTGACCTTCTGGAGCGGCCCAGTCGGAGTCCTGACCTTCTGGAGCGGCCCAGTCGGAGTCCTGACCTTCTGGAGCGGCCCAGTCGGAGTCCTGACCTTCTGGAGCGGCCCAGTCAGAGTCCTGACCTTCTGGAGCGGCCCAGTCAGAGTCCTGACCTTCTGGAGCGGCCCAGTCAGTCCTGATGCTGTGACATGACCTCAAGAGAGCGGTTCACACCAGACATCCCAAGAATATTGCGGAACTGAAACAGTTTTATAAAGAGGAATGGTCCAAAATTCCTCCTGACCGTTGTGCAGGTCTGATCCACAACTACAGAAAACGTTTGTTTGAGGTTATTGCTGCCAAAGGAGGGTCAACCAGTTATTAAATCCAAGGGTTCACATACATTCTCCAACCTGCACTGTGAATGTTTACATGGTGTGTTCAATAAAGACATGACAAATTATAATTGTTTGTGTTATTAGTTTAAGGAGACTGTGTTTGTCTATTGTTGTGACTTAGATGATGATCAGATAAAATTGTATGATTCTAAAGGGTTCACATACTTTTTCCTCCCACTGTATACATCATGGAACCCCAACACTCCACAGACAGGAACCCCAACACTCCACAGACAGGAACCCCAACACTCCACAGACAGGAACCTCAACACTCCACAGACAGGAACCCCAGTCAGGATGGAGGCTACACCAATCCCCCCCCACCCCCATGCCTCAAGTCACCCCCCCCCCTTCTCTCTGTTCATGTGGCATTCTTTTAGTTCATCCATCCTCATGGATGAATGCCCCGGGTCCCATCCTCCACAGAGTGACTGTACTCTATACAACTGTGTAACACGGTCCTTTGTCCTGGTCCATTGGACAAGCCAGAGAAGGTGTGAGAGAAAATTAACAGAACATCAATATTGTCTCAGTTTAGCCAAAAGCAAACTTGATGATAAGGAGAACAGAAAAGCAGGAAATGGCCACTCATGGCCGCGCTGGCACAGAGCGTTTGAGGTCAGGAGTCAGCCAATCCGGTGGGTATCACACCACAGAGGAGGAGTTGGGCAGGCCCACGATGGTGGCACCGCTGGGGGTACCACTGATGACGTTGAAGATGTGCAGTGAGTCTGGAAGAACGTTCTTCATGCCATCCTCCACTGGAATGATCTGGAAGGGAGCGACGGAGGGTGTTCAAGATAATGTTAAAGGAACAAATGATTTTGTTCCGACAACTTAGTAAGAATGAATCACATGTAATAAAGTCCATGCCAAAGATGTTTTACCATCCAATCTGCTCATGTCAGCACAAAGGAAAAACAGAGGGGAAAGGGGGTTATC
>NC_060173.1:111703643-111851143 GCF_021184085.1 Oncorhynchus gorbuscha | reverse complement strand
AGGGTTAGGGGTTAGGGTTAGAGAATAGGGTTATGGGTTAGGGTTAGAGAATAGGGTTAGGGGTTAGGGTTAGAGAATAGGGTTTGGGGTTAGGGTTAGAGAATAGGGTTAGGGTTAGGGGTAGATAATAGGGTTAGGGTTAGAGAATAGGGTTAGGGTAGAGAATAGGGTTAGGGGTTAGGGGTAGAGAATAGGGTTACGGGTTAGGGGTAGAGAATAGGGTTAGGGGTTAGGGTTAGAGAATAGGGTTAGGGGTTAGGGTTTGGGGTAGGGGTTGGGGTAGGGGTTAGGGTAGGGGTTAGGGTTGGGGTAGGGGTTAGGGGTTGGGGTAGGGGTAGGGGTATGGGTTAGGGGTAGGGGTATGGGTTAGGGGTTGGGTTAGGGGTTAGGGGTTAGGGGTAGGGTTAGGTGTTAGGGGTTTTGGGGTAGGGTTGGGGTAGGGGTTAGGGGTTGGGGTTAGGGGTAGGGGTATGGGTTAGGGGTTGGGGTAGGGGTAGGGGTTAGGGGTAGGGGTAGGGGTAGGGGTATGGGTAGGGGTAGGGGTAGGGGTTAGGGGTATGGGTTAGGGGTAGGGGTATGGGTTAGGGGTTAGGGGTAGGGGTTAGGGGTAGGGGTAGGGGTAGGGGTATGGGTTAGGGGTTAGGGGTAGGGGTATGGGTTAGGGGTAGGGGTAGGGGTTAGGGTAGGGGTATGGGTTAGGGGTTAGGGGTTAGGGGTATGGGTTAGGGGTAGGGGTAGGGGTAGGGGTATGGGTTAGGGGGGGGCAGGGGTAGGGGTAGGGGTAGGGGTAGGGTTAGGGTTAGGGGTAGGGTTAGGGGTAGGGGTAGGGGTAGGGGTAGGGGTATGGGTTAGGGGTAGGGGTATGGGTTAGGGGTTAGGGGTTAGAGAATAGGAAAACAACATGAAAACACAAATGTGAAGGTATTCAGGTAACAAAGACATCAAAAGTAGTATGAACACCTAAAACAATGAGCACAACAACACAAGTGAAGAGCTAAGGCACTATAATCCTGAACCCAAGAGCAAGAAATATTCCCCAAATACATATTCCCAAAAGCACAGAAACAAACAACAGAACTGGTCTAGGAACAGTGCTATGGGACCAATAAATAGGATGAATGCAGAGGATTGAATTTCACTCCATCAAAGGGTCTACATTATTTATACCCCCCCCAAAACGACAATAAAAATGACCTTAACACTATAGATGAATGGGGTAGTAGCCACCTGCTAGATGACTGGAAACATGTACCCAGTAAGACATGAAATCCTACCCTTAAACCTTGACTAATATAGCCTCTTGTTGTCAGGGCAACACTGAGCCAGGCAGTAGTAGCGAGTGCTGAGATGGATAAGATAAGCTAGGAGGAGGTAACGAAGCGGTGATGGACACATACCAGTAATACCACTGACTACTAACCCAGACCACAATCATAAGCCTTATGCTTCAATGCAGTGCATTCACCCGATTCACCACTTTCTCATTCATTTACCTCAGTCTCAGAGTCAGTAAACTGGTACTGCTACGGAGTGGTAAGGTAGAGCAACAGAAAACAAAATCATAGTTATTCCAACACCACCCAGGCTACAACTTATAGCAGATAAGCATTCACACCATAACACCACATACAAAAAGAACACAGTCAGTCAGAAGGAACACGGTTCCGTGGAAGGTTATCCACTCCAACAAAGCAAACGGTCAAAAGCAACTAGTTAACACACTGAAAGACGAGGAAGAACCAGGTGTAAGAAGATTTAGGTGAAAATGACATCTAAAAATGGAAGCGATAAAAGCCAAATTCAGTGGATTACTCCCATTGAATCAGCAACATGCATTGCTGTTGTGAAAAGTAAAACAAGACGGTGGAAGGTAGCGGTGAGTTAATGTAACTGCCAAGAGCTTTAAGCAGCACACTAGTGGCTGAAACATGTCATGGATTACAGCAGCATCACACTAGTGGCTGAAACATGTCATGGATTACAGCAGCATCACACTAGTGGCTGAAACATGTCATGGATTACAGCAGCATCACACTAGTGGCTGAAACATGTCATGGATTAAAGCAGCATCACACTAGTGGCTGAAACATGTCATGGATTACAGCAGCATCACACTAGTGGCTGAAACATGTCATGGATTACAGCAGCATCACACTAGTGGCTGAAACATGTCATGGATTACAGCAGCATCACACTGAAACATGTCATGGATTAAAGCAGCATCACACTAGTGGCTGAAACATGTCATGGATTAAAGCAGCATCACACTGAAACATGTCATGGATTAAAGCAGCATCACACTGAAACATGTCATGGATTTCAGCAGCATCACACTAGTGCTGCATGTCATGGAAGTGAGCAGACTAGTGGCTGAAACATGTCAGAACAGTATCACACTAGTGGCTGAAACCTTTAAAGAGGATTGAAAGCATGAAAAAAAGGCATTAGAATGAGTAATAAAAGACCACGTGATCTGATCATGCTTTTATCAATCAAAAAGCTTCCAGCAGCTCCCATGATCAAATCAAGATGTTCACCGTTTTGATATAGGGCACTCGGAGATGTGTTCTAAATCAATTTAGCAATTTATGTCTGAATTCATCTTTAAAAAAATACAAAAAATATAATGTCTACAATATCTAATACCTGTATAACGTACTGGAAAGAGCACAGCAATAGTATAATGGGAAAAGGGAAACAACTTGTTTGATCTCCAATGCATTGTTTTTTTGTTGCACGACAGCCTACCATCAGATGTCATTATCTTACCTGGCCAAAGAAAGCCACTCTGAAGTAGGTTCCCAGCAGCCTCTTGCCCGTGTGCATGACCTCTGTCACTTTGATGTAGGCACGATGGAGGGTGTCATACAGGTGAGACAGTTTCTATGGAAATGAGAAACACACAAACACATTGATAAGAATCTGTGTCTTTATCCATGTTTGGGAGCCTTGAGACATTATCTTTGGGCACCATCACATAGACAGTGACATCAGCGGGAGTTGAGCTCCATGACATAGAGAGTGACATCAGCGGGAGTTGAGCTCCATGACATTGTTTTTTGTTGCAGAGCCTGACATCAGATGGAGTTGGGCCCCATGACATAGAGAGGACATCAGCGGGAGTTGGGCCCCATGACATAGAGAGGACATCAGCGGGAGTTGAGCTCCATGACATAGAGAGGGTCATACAGGTGAGACAGTTTCTATGGAAATGAGAAACACACAAACACATTGACATCAGCATTAGTTGGGCCCCATGACATAGAGAGTGACATCAGCGGGAGTTGAGCTCCATGACATAGAGAGTGACATCAGCGGGAGTTGAGCTCCATGACATAGAGAGTGACATCAGCGGGAGTTGGGCCCCATGACATAGAGAGTGACATCAGAGGCCCTGCAATATGCAACTTTTCAGGGGAGTCAGGAACATGCAGTCAGTCTGGAAAGCAAAGGCCAGCTTTTTCCAACAGAAATGTGCATCCTGTAGCTCTAACTCCAAAAAGTTTTGGGACACTGTAAAGTCCATGGGGAATAAGAGCACCTCCTCTCAGTTGCCCACTACACTGAGGCTAAGAAACACTGTAAAGTCCATGGAGAATAAGAGCACCTCCTCTCAGTTGCCCACTACACTAAGGCTAAGAAACACTGTAAAGTCCATGGAGAATAAGAGCACCTCCTCTCAGTTGCCCACTACACTGAGGCTAAGAAACACTGTAAAGTCCATGGAGAATAAGAGCACCTCCTCTCAGTTGCCCACTACACTGAGGCTAAGAAACACTGTAAAGTCCATGGAGAATAAGAGCACCTCCTCTCAGTTGCCCACTACACTGAGGCTAAGAAACACTGTAAAGTCCATGGAGAATAAGAGCACCTCCTCTCAGTTAACCACTACACTGAGGCTAAGAAACACTGTAAAGTCCATGGAGAATAAGAGCACCTCCTCTCAGTTGCCCACTACACTGAGGCTAAGAAACACTGTCACCACCGATAAATCTTAATCTAAATACTTATTTTCCATCATAATTTGCAAATAAATTCATTAAAAATCCTACAATGTGATTTTCAGATTTTTTTCTTCTCATTTTGTCTGTCATAGTTGAAGTGTATCTATGATGAAAATTACAGGCCTCTCTCATCTTTTTAAGTGGGAGAACTTGCACAATTGGTGGCTGACTAAATACTTTTTTACCCCAATGTATACCACCCACCACTGCGACCTGTATGCTCTAGTCGGCTGGCCCTCACTACATATTTGTCGCCAGACCCACTGGCTCCAGGTCATCTATAAGTCTACGCTAGGTAAAGCTCTGCCTTATCTCAGCTCACTGGTCACGATAACAACACCCACCCATAGCACGCGCTCCAGCAGGTATATCTCACTGGTCATCCCCAAGGCCAACACCTCTTTTGGCCGCCTTTCCTTCCAGTTCTCTGCTGCCAATGACGAACTGCAAAATTCGCTGAAGCTGGAGACTTATATTTCCCTCACTAACTTTAACATCAGCTATCTGAGCAGCTAACCGACCGCTACAGCTGTACATAGTCCATCTGTAAATAGCCCATCCAAACTACCTACCGCATCCCCATTTAGTTTTTATTTAGTTTTCTGCTCTTTTGCACACTAGTATTTCTACTTGCACATCACCATCTGCTCATCTATCACTCCAGTGTTAATTTGCTAAACTGTAATTACTTCGCTACTATGGCCTATTTATTGCCTTACCTCCTCACGCCATTTGCACACACTGTGTATAGACTCTTTTTTCTATTGTGTTAATGACTGTATGCTTGTTTATTCCATGTGTAACTCTGTGTTGTTGTTTGTGTCGCACTGCTTTGCTTTATCTTGGCCAGGTCGCAGTTGTAAATGAGAACTTGTTCTCAACTAGCCTACCTGGTTAAATAAAGGTGCATTTAAAAAAAATGACATAGAGAGTGACATCAGAGGGAGTTGAGCCCAATGATACAGACAATGACATCAGATAGAGTTGAGCCCCAGGACATAGAGAGTGACATCAGAGGGAGTTGATCCCCATGACATAGAGAGTGACATCAGATAGAGTTGAGCCCCATGACATAGTGACATCAGAGGGAGTTGAGCCCCATGACATAGAGAGTGACATCAGAGGGAGTTGAGCCCCATGACATAGAGAGTGACATCAGATAGAGTTGAGCCCCATGACATAGAGAGTGACATCAGAGGCTGCAGGTCTGCTGCTGTACCTCAAAATCCCTCCCCTGTTCGTAGATGGGGATGATGAGCTTGTAGACGTCTGAGATGAGCTCATAGCGCTCAGCCTTCCACAGGCCATCAGCACACTCTTCCAACAGCTCCATCAGGACATCCTGCATGGGAGAGAGGGACAGATAAAACACTGCTTTCATACCGTGTCCATGCGAAGATGATCTGGCTATGGATGACACACACACCATGGCTTAATTTCAAAGCTTTTATGAAGGTTAGTGCAAAAGTAGTGGAAGAGTTATGAATACTAAATACCTAATTGTCCTTGATGCAACACAAGCTAGTGTCCTTGATGCAACACAAGCTAGTGTCCTTGATGCAACACAAGTTAGTGTCCTTGATGCAACACAAGCTAGTGTCCTTGATGCAACACAAGCTAGTGTCCTTGATGCAACACAACATGAAGAGTTGTATAACTCCACTGACATTGTGTATAATGAGGATATGGGTGACCAAGAGATGAAAATGGGATTTAAAAGCAAATTTGTTCCACATGGCCTCTTAAAAGCTATTGAGCTGATAAGCTATGCTGTGTCATTTCGTTGTACTAAATTCAAGCAATAATTTGACGTGGAATTGGTTACATGTTGTTCTGTGAGCGTTTTTTTGCTTTACACGTTGTTGGATAGTGTGGAGCAGAGCTGATTCACTGATAACCAGGCATCTACCTTGTAGAGATGTTATCTCCATGAGACTGAAAACTCCACAATTTCAAATCAAATTGTATTTGTCACATGCGTTGAATACAACAGGTGTAGACTCTACTTACAAGACCTGAAATTCTTACTTACAAGCCCTTAACCAACAATGCAGTTTTAAGAAAAATGTAAATAATCAGGGAAGCCCTTTGATTAACGGTTGAGGAGTGCTGGAGAGAAGCCAAGGAGATAAACTGAGCATAAAAGAAGCTAATCCTGCTAAGGATTTACAGTATTTTCCCTGTAAAAAAATGTTTTTTTTATTGGGCAATGTTTAGATGACCCCTTTAGAAACGGAACCATTTTTACCACATTCTTGCCTGAGTATACCTTCTATACCTCTCATGCCGAAGACAAGCGGTAGTAGTGGTGTGCAGATATGGGTGGGCGTCTATTTTAATAAATCCATTGGGAATATACGCCATTGTTTAGGCAGGTCCTAAGAAGCATTCTAAGACAAATAGAAACAAGGCAAGCCACCTTTCATCTCTGTCCTAACTTCAATCCACTTCGTTAGGGAGCAGGCATTGGGTCTTACATTCATCATGATCCCCATAGAAAATAATAGCAATCCTATTTTCAGAAGCATGTGAGTCTTCTGTTCATATTTCACAACCTCCCCGGGCTTTTGGAGTTGCCTATATATACGATAGAGCAAAATAATAGGCCTGCACTTGATTTAGACTACATTATAGCATGCTAAATGTTTATGATCAGTGATAGATGAGCAAACGAATAGATGAGATACCATCTCCACTTATTTGCCCAGACAGAAACCAATTAAACCAAGTAGCCGATAAAGACGGAGATTCAGTGAAACAAAAGCACACTGATTGGTTATCAGACAAGTCAGTGAAGTCACAGGCTTTTGGTAGGGAGTAGGCCTATTGGCTACTCAGTGACTGAGTGAAAAGCTAAATAATCCACTTGTTAAACTACATAACATAGCAAAATGTTTTAATAAATGAGTCAACTAGACACAGTGGGGACCTGTCATTCAGGGCAGGTGGGGCAGAGCACCACCTGTTTCGAGCCCCACCTGTTTAGGGTTTGCTGCCTGTTTTGAATGTTATTTTAGCATTAATTTGTGTTACATATCAGTTTGCAAACAATGTAAAAAAAATATTTGACTGAATATTTATTTTATTTTACCTTTATTTTACTAGGCAAGTCAGTTAAGAACAAATTCTTATTTTCAATGACAGCCTAGGAACAGTTGGTTAACTGCCTGTTCAGGGGCAGAACGACAGATTTTGTACCTTGTCAGCTTGGGGATTTGAACTTGCAACCTTTCGGTTACTAGTCCAATGCTCTAACCACTAGGCTACCCTGCCTCCCCAATAAATAAAGCTGAATAAAGCTGCATACAAGCATGATTGTCACGTTCTGACCTTTATTTCCTTTGTTTTGTATTTATTTAGTATGGTCAGGGCGTGAGTTGGGTGGGCAGTCTATGTTTGTTTTTCTATGTTTTGGGGTATTTCTATGTTTCGGCCTAGTATGGTTCTCAATCAGAGGCAGGTGTCATTAGTTGTCTCTGATTGAGAATCATACTTAGGTAGCCTGGGTTGCACTGTTTGTTTGTGGGTGATTGTCTATGTTGATGGCTTGTTTCAGCGCAGCTCGCATTAGCTTCACAGTTGTTTACATTACATTTAAGTCATTTAGCAGACGCTCTTATCCAGAGCGACTTACAAATTGGTGCATTCACCTTGTTATTTTGTTTACTGTTTTTGTATAGTGTTTCAGTGTTCAGTTCTTTCTTTAATTAAACATTCAACATATCACGCTGCATTTTGGTCCTCCGATCCTTCTCGCCTCTCCTCTTCAGATGAAGAGGAGGACGACCGGGACAATGATCTCTTTATTGCTTTCTTGAGTACTACAGCTTCAAAATGCAGGTGTTTCAGGCCAGCTCAGTGCTTCCTGTGGTGGAGGGGCAGCCAGCGGAAAAAATCCTCTTTAGTTGTGCCGTGATTGGCTCAGTGTTCTGTCACTCATGAGGACACTATGTCACCGCAGAATCTACAGGGAAAGTTAGGCAGTTCAAGCCCCCTGGGGGCTGCCATAAATTTACATTAGAAGTGCCCATCCAAGAAAGCTCAAGGTCATTGGCCACAGATAAAATGATGTCAAATCACGTTATATCTACCGCTAGCAAGCTAGACAAGCAAGACAAGCAGTAATCATGAATCAAGTCGATAATCTACTGGAAAATCCTTTTCAATCGTTGTCATATGACGAGAAATTATAGATCAAACATATCGGTGCTCATCAGCCATTGGACATAAACATTACACAACAAGTCGGAAATCGCAAATTCAACAATGAGTGGTTTGGAAGGAATCAGTGGCTAACTGCAAGCGTTGCGAAGCAATCACTAGTCTGCTATTGAGTGGAGTGGGTGTGTGGTCCAAGTCTGGGTTTAAGGGTCTCTTTTCCCATCTTAAAAGGATCAACATTCAACACCATGGGCCAGAAAAGGTTGAATACATTGGCCATGCTGTCAAAACAGCATGACTTCTGCTGCGTTGAAAACAACTGGAAACTCAGACCTGGGAAATCTCAGACTTCAGTGAGTTCAAGACAACTGTGTAATCTGAAAAAACTAGCTCCGACTGGGAAAATATGTTTTGAAAGGTCATCCAATTCGGAATTACAAGTCTCTTTTTAGAGCTCCGACTTGAAGATCACTGACGTCATGATTCAACCATGTTTTTTTATGAGTTCCCAATGGTCTTCAAAGCACCATAAATCCAGAGAATGCCAAACATTGATGACAAAGTCTGATGACAAAATTTGCCCACAAGAAGGACCGCCGCGCCACCTTCCTGTTCAAGTGAGCACAGTCCAAAAACGTATTGTATGTTGCTGCATAAATGATGTAATGTGGCAGGGAGATATGTATACTGTAGCTAAGAAAGTAATACTAAGTGTATGTTGTGTAGTAAGCTGTTAGTAGCCCATGTGCCTCACCCCAATAATTTGGTCCCTTTCCCCCTCTCAACTTGGCCTACTGTTCTGATTTGGTGGTGCACATGTAGCCTATAACCTGTTTTAGAGAAATGTCATCATTGAATATTGTAAGAGCTTCATTGTCTGCTTATATGCCCCCTTTATTTATCCTACAATTCTGACTTGGTGTACAGGGAGATCACTAAGAACTGCCCATGACCTGAATTCTGTCGCTGTACATTTCAAAAGTGCAAAACAAATAGTGATATTGACTACGTTCTTCCTAGCTCGCTCATTAATATCTTAAGCCTCTTATCAAATCAAATTTCAAATCAAATTTATTCATATAGCCCTTCGTACATCAGCTGATATCTCAAAGTGCTGTACAGAAACCCAGCCTAAAACCCCAAACAGCAAACAATGCAGGTGTAAAAGCACGGTGGCTAGGAAAAACTCCCTAGAAAGGCCAAAACCTAGGAAGAAACCTAGAGAGGAACCGGGCTATGTGGGGTGGCCAGTCCTCTTCTGGCTGTGCCGGGTAGAGATTATAACAGAACATGGCCAAGATGTTCAAATGTTCATAAATGACCAGCATGGTCAAATAATAATAAGGCAGAACAGTTGAAACTGGAGCAGCAGCACAGTCAGATGGACTGGGGACAGCAAGGAGCCATCTTATCCGCTCGTTGTCCCCTTATGCCATAGTTAGTACATCTCAATTGTCAGTAGAAACCACATTTGTTTAAGCAAGTCAGCCATATCAGCTATGTTTGTTTTAAAGGCAGTAAATGAGGCTGAATGAACTGTTTCACTGCCAGACAAGGCTCTGCTGATAGCCAGGTGTAGCAGTAGTAAGGTGTTGGGACAGCTTTATGTTGGCCCTAACAGTTTGTGGGCACTGTTTGTCACCGTTATAGTGCAATTAGTGTATTAATGTAAAAAAAAATTGAGTTTGCTCCACCAAGATTTACATCCTGAAATCACCACTGAACATGGCTAAGAATAGGTTTATCAGCATAGAGTGCACCACATCATCCCATGGAATCCCTCAAGGCTTGACACAGCAGAAATATCACAGAAATATTCTAGTATCTACACACCACCTTCTACAGTCAAACAAAATATACCTTTTATAGGCTCATGTGCAGTATCATGCTCATGAGATGGTGTGTACTGTGTGTGTGGGACTGCAATAATGAGATGGTGTGTACTGTATGTGTGGGACTGCAATAATGAGATGGTGTGTACTGTGTGTGTGGGACTGCAATAATGAGATGGTGTGTACTGTATGTGTGTGTGTGTGTGTGTGTGCGTCCGTTTCAGAGTGTTTCGAGAGTCGAGCAAGAGTCGTTCACAGCAGTCGGAGTCGACTCCAAAGGCCCTGGAGTCAGTCGTGCACCGCTGAAGAGAAGTGATATGCCTTGCAAAGTTTAGAACCGGCAGGAGGAAGGTTAATGGGCACTGCCTAGCAACCATCAAGAGTTTAGAACCAGCAGGAGGATGGTTAATGGGCACTGCCTAGCAACCATCAAGAGTTTAGAACCGGCAGGAGGATGGTTAATGGGCACTGCCTAGCAACCATCAAGAGTTTAGAACCGGCAGGAGGATGGTTAATGGGCACTGCCTAGCAACCATCAAGAGTTTAGAACCGGCAGGAGGATGGTTAATGGGCACTGCCTAGCAACCATCAAGAGTTTTAAGATCGTAGTGCCGCCTCATCATTATGGCTACGTTTCATACGAAGCCGTGGACAGAACTTTGACGAAATGATTACTAGGTTGTTAGGTGGAAATAAAAGTTTTGGCTTTGATACTGGCAATAGTTGGTGGTATGATAAAGTTGGCGGTATGATAAAGTTGGCGGTATGATAAAGTTCATGGTATGATAAAGTTAACGGTATGATAAAGTTGGTGGTATGATAAAGTTGGCGGTATGATAAAGTTGGTGGTATGATAAAGTTGGTGGTATGATGAAGTTGGTGGTATGATGAAGTTGGTGGTATGATGAAGTTGGTGGTATGATGAAGTTGGTGGTATGATGAAGTTGGTGGTATGATGAAGTTGATGGTATGATGAAGTTGGCAGAAAAACGTCTTGGTGTGTAATGGATATAAGACATATGAATGCCCGCACAAAAAGGAACAAGCACCAAAACTCATTAGTTGACCTAGCAGCTGGGTTTTAGTCTCTCACCTCGTTGAAGTGGACATCCTGCATGCCCACATCCTCCATCATGGATACCTCCTCATCAATGTTGGGGGTGACCACTCGGAAAGCTGAGCAGCCCTGCTTGAACATGCCTACGGACCGTTAAGGAGATGGGGACCATCATCAATAAACCAAATAGACAGATGTTTTCTTATTTCTGTGGCCTATTAGACAGGTTCTACATTAAGGGGAAAATATGATTTCACTCAGAACATTCTGTCATGTACAAACAGGCAAAAGGTCAACGTTTGAGAACTGCTCTCTCATATAGTGTGCTATGATTGGACCTGCTGAGGTGATTAACCCTCTGGTGTTAAGAAGTAAAGAACACGTGTGAACCAACACTGAAACACAGATTACATAACCAAATCACAAATCTGGGATTGCCTGTATCAAGCGTTAGAGTACTGATTTAGGATCAGTTTTGCATCTTTAGATCACATTGAATAAGAACAAATGGACAGGGAGAACCTGATTCTAGATCAGCACTCCTACTCTGAGACGCAAGAACGACAGATTACATAGAAATATGTGCAAATATGCACAGTATAGTATTGGACTACGTATTAATAACAAAACGAATAACTACCAACCATTTCATTAAAATCACATCACGCTGACCATTTAATTAACCCCTTGTGAAGTCTGGAAAAAGAGAAAATGGCACCACCAAGTGGCAATAATGAGCAACATACTGCACCTTTCCTCCGGAGATACTCGGCCACCAGTGCTGCCACGTGCACATAACACATGGCTGCCTGTGAACAACAGAGAACATCACAGATACATCAGTATGTTTGACTAGCCAGTCACATGACTTGAATTCATCATATTACATAATCACACTCCACATAGAGATTCTACCATAATCCACTCCTTAAATAACTACACCTCAAAATAACATGCATCCCTCTGGCATAGGCCCATCCACTTATACTTATACACTGTGACCCCTAGCCTGACCCCTAGCCTGGTGCCGATCTCGGGACAGGTCTCCATTCTTCACACTCTGACCCCTAGCCTGGTACAGGTCTCCATTCTTCCCACTCTGACCACTAGCCTGGTACAGACCTCGGACAGGTCACCATTCTTCACACTCTGACCACTAGCCTGGTACAGACCTCAGACAGGTCTCCATTCTTCACACTCTGACCCCTAGCCTGGTACAGACCTCGGACAGGTCACCATTCTTCACACTCTGACCCCTAGCCTGGTACAGACCTCAGACAGGTCTCCATTCTTCACACTCTGACCCCTAGCCTGGTACAGACCTCAGACAGGTCACCATTCTTCACACTCTGACCCCTAGCCTGGTACAGACCTCGGACAGGTCTCCATTCTTCACACTCTGACCACTAGCCTGGTACAGACCTCGGACAGGTCTCCATTCTTCACACTCTGACCACTAGCCTGGTACAGACCTCGGAAGGGTCTCCATTCTTCACACTCTGACCCCTAGCCTGATACAGACCTCGGACAGGTCTCCATTCTTCACACTCTGACCACCTAGCCTGGTACAGACCTCGGACAGGTCACCATTCTTCACACTCTGACCACTAGCCTGGTACAGACCTCAGACAGGTCTCCATTCTTCACATGGATGCGGGCCATGCTATCCAGCCAGGTCTTGCGGAGCTCGGGCGTGCTGGCGTAGGACTTGGCTAGGCTGTACTGCAGATCCACCAGCATCTCCGGGTCCCTCTCATGCTCCTTCATCTGAGCCGTGGCCATCAGGACCGTCCGGATCCGCTTGGTCAGGTCCTTCACATCTGACGGGAAGGCTGTGTTCTGTACAGGACAATAAACAGGAAGAGTAAAGACCAGATTATTAATGCGGTCCGATGGTAACATGGAGTTTCAATGAGAATAGAGCATCCATTGGGTTCTGACCTTGATTGTCTTGTCCCCGTTGGCACAGTTGTTGATGATGGACAAGGACTGCTGGAAGCGGGTTCCTCCGATACCAATGACGTCAGCAATCAGCTGACTGACGGCGATCACCACCTGAGCGAGATGGCGGAAGTTGCACGCGTCTATAACACACTACTCCCATAACTATCACGTCATAAACACACTACTCCCATAACCATCACGTCATAAACACACTACTCCCATAACCATCACGTCATAAACACACTACTCCCATAACCATCATGTCAATAACAAACTACTCCCATAACTATCACGTCTATAACACACTACTCCCCTAACCATCACGTCAATGACACACTACTCTCATAACCATCACGTCATAAACACACTACTCCCATAACCATCACGTCACACTAAAACATCACTACACACTCCCCATAACCATCACGTCACACTACTCCCATAACCATCACGTCACTACTCCCATAACCATCACGTCAATAACACACTACTCCCATAACCATCACGTCTATAACACACTACTCCCATAACCATCACGTCTAACCATCACGTCAATAACAACACACTACTCCCATAACCATCACGTCAATAACACACTACTCCCATAACCATCACGTCAAACACACTAACTCTCCCATAACCATCACGTCAATAACCCCATAACCATCACGTCATAACACACTACTCCCATAACCATCACGTCTATAACACACTACTCCCATAACCATCACGTCATAAACACACTACATAACACACTAACACCCCATCACGTCAATAAATACCATAACCATCACGTCTATAACACACTACTCCCATAACCATCACGTCAATAACACACTACTCCCATAACCATCACGTCAATAACACACTACTCCCATAACCATCACGTCTATAACTCATAACCATCACTCTATAACACACTACCCCATAACCATCACGTCAATAACACACTACTCCCATAACCATCACGTCTATAACACACTACTCCCATAACCATCAGGTCAATAACACACTACTCCCATAACCATCAGGTCAATAACACACTACTCCCATAACCATCAGGTCAATAACACACTACTCCCATAACCATCACGTCTATAACACACTACTCCCATAACCATCACGTCTATAACACACTACTCCCATAACCATCATAACCATCCATCGTCTATAACACACTACTCCCATAACCATCAATAACACACTCAATAACACACTACTCCCATAACCATCATGTCTATAACACACTACTCCCATAACCATCACGTCTATAACACACCATCACGTCTATAACACACTACTCCCATAACCATCACGTCTATAACACACTACTCCCATAACCATCACGTCTATAACACACTACTCCCATAACCATCACGTCAATAACACACTACTCCCATAACCATCACGTCTATAACACACTACTCCCATAACCATCAGGTCAATAACACACTACTCCCATAACCATCAGGTCAATAACACACTACTCCCATAACCATCACGTCAATAACACACTACTCCCATAACCATCACGTCAATAACACACTACTCCCATAACCATCACGTCAATAACACACTACTAACCATCCCATAACCATCACGTCTATAACACACTACTCCCATAACCATCAGGTCAATAACAAACTACTCCCATAACCATCACGTCAATAACACACTACTCCCATAACCATCACGTCAATAACACACTACTCCCATAACCATCACGTCAATAACACACTACTCCCATAACCATCACGTCAATAACACACTACTCCCATAACCATCACGTCAATAACACACTACTCCCATAACCATCAGGTCAATAACAAACTACTCCCATAACCATCACGTCTATAACACACTACTCCCATAACCATCACGTCAATAACACACTACTCCCATAACCATCACGTCAATAACACACTACTCCCATAACCATCACGTCTATAACACACTACTCCCATAACCATCACGTCAATAACACACTACTCCCATAACCATCACGTCTATAACACACTACTCCCATAACCATCACGTCTATAACATACTACTCCCATAACCATCAGACAAACCACTCTTTAGGAGAGTTCCATAGACTGTTCTTCTACATAGAAACGTTCTGAGGAGACAAATGGATCAGCATGTAGAGGGTAACCCCCCCCTCTCACTCACTCACTCACTCACTCACTCACTCACTCACTCACTCACTCACTCACTCACTCACTCACTCACTCACTCACTCACTCACTCACTCACTCACTCACTCACTCACTCACTCACTCACTCACTCACTCACTCTTTCTCACCTGTAGGTGAGTGCGGACGAAGGACTTGCGTCCTGTGTAGTCAAAGTTACTCTTCATGAGGAAGTAGAGGAGGTGGGCGGCGTCGCTGCGGATGGAGCTCAGCTTCGAGTTACAGCACTTCAGGATCTCGTAGCAGAACGAAGCACACATGTCCGCTCGGCCCTCGAAGAAGGTGCAGGGGAACTGGAAACAGACACACAGTGATGATTAGATAGTCGGCACGGTTAAGAGAGGGAGAGAAAAACACTTGACTACTGTGAACTGTTAAGAACCAATGGCCTCCTCACCTTGTAGATGAAGGTGCGCAGCGAGGTGAAGACCTGCTTGAGGGCTGTCTCCGATTGGTTGATTTGTAGGAAGCAGAGGTGCACCTCAAACACCTTCTTCATGAGCGGGTTGTGGCCATGGTCCGAACAGAGTTGGGCCTGACAACATACGAGGACAGACAGTCAGCAACTTCAAAAGCCAGAGATTGACACTAACAGAAAACATCAAGTAAGAAGTAGAAAAAGGATGAAATATCAAATGAAATCACCAACAACATAGATCAAATGCATGTATGTAGACAAGCAGGAGGGGGTTCTTGTCAATGATTGGTAAGGCAAAGCTGAAGAGGGAGTTTCGAAGTTTCTTAGATAACATAATCACATAACAAACAAGGAAGGTGGTGCGTTTTACATGTTGAGGATCACTTATTATAGCAGTTAGGAGTGTACCTTGAATCCCATGATGAAGATGCTGAGAGTGTCCAGCACGGTGAGGCAGACCTCGGTGGCGATGTTAGCCTCCAGAACCGATTGGTTCAGCACGTCAGCATCAGAGTGGCTATAGGCTGCAGAGGACACACACCACACTGCTGGAGCTCTCTCACATCACCCCTACAATACACTCCTGTACTGCTCTGGTTGCATCTCAAACGGCACCCTAATCTCTATTTAGTGCACTACTTCTTTTTTTTACCAGGGCGCATAGGGCTTTGTTCAAAAGTAGTGCACCATATAGGGAATAGGGTGCCATTTGGGATGACTCTGAGTCAGGGCTGCATAGATGCCCTCTTGTGAGTAATCATTACAATACAGTCTGAAAGAATAGCTATTATTAGTATCAAGGCAAAAATAAACTGCTTAATAGGAGGAAATAATATTCAGTTGAGTTGAAAACAAACACATTTAACTTCAGAGGTTTGAATACAATGATGAAGGGAACAGAAATGAACAGTTCAGAGGGAACAGAGGGTTTAAAAGGGCTCATTCTCAGCTAAAATGGCATGCTCTTAATTCAACCAGATGAACAGAGCTAATAGTCTGTAAGCTGTCTGTCGTTGACCTGATACATTCTTACCATGGTCTACAGATATTCCAAGAACACTTGAAATCTTTCTTACACTGAAAACACAAAGAAATTCACTTCATTAAAAGGGAATCAAGTAAGATACTTGCTATAGAGCTGAATCTCTTTTGCTTTTGGTGAAGTCAATACAACGGTTACAGCAGTGAATCTTGGTCCTGATTAAAACCATCCCTTCAACACATATCCCGTGGCGACTGGATATGTGTTGACCCCCGAGGGGTCATATACCTTCTAGGATAAAACCCTTCACGTTTGTTCACTCAAAACCACCACATCCATGGAGAAATGGCTCAGGAACGGCTGACTTTGGACGTGGGTGTGGCACACATGATGATGATGATGGTGATGATGAGGTGACTGACTACAGAGGGAGGGGCCTATGGTTAAGAGGCGGATGATTGGGGACACTTACTGTGGTTAAAAGTGTATGAGTTATCCAGGCTGTTGAGTTGCTGTAAGCGGGCATGCATCATTCCCGCCCTGTTACGGGACACAGGCAAAGTCTGAGACTTCCGCTCATGTGCTGCTATGGGTCCCACCCCTTCCTGGCTCCTGATGAGGAAACAGGAAACTGTTAGACAACTGGCCCACTACCCGCAGGACCAGGGTTAGTCAAGCAGGTTAGAATGGATATCACACATACCAGGGCCAGGGTTAGTCTAGCAGGTTAGAATGGATATTTACACATACCTAACTATTCTATTGATCATAAAATAGAAGGAAATACTGTATAGCCTGGTAGCCAGATCAGTTCCTGTTTAAGGTTGTCTGAATCATAAACTGTCTCCCAGGCTAGAAATAGGGCCAAAGAGAAAATAAAGTCCATAGGAATGTCTGCTTTAGGTATGTTAGGAGCATTTTGAGGCTAATTTGACACACGACCATTCTTTCTACACTGGGTGTACAAAACATTAGGAACACCTTCCTAATATTGAGATGCACCCCCTTTTGTCCTCAAAACTGTCTCAATTCGTCAGGGCATGGACTCTACAAGGTGTCCAAAGTGTTCCACAGGGATGCTGGCCCATTGTTGACTCCAATGCTTCCCACAGTTGTCAAGTTGTCTGGATGTCCTTTAGGTGGTGGAACATTCTTGATACACACAGGAAACTGTTGAGTGTGAAAAACCAAGCAGCATTGCCGTTCTTGACACAAACCGGTGCGCCTGGCTCCTACTACCATACCCTGTTCAAAGACAGTTAAATCTTTTGTCTTGCCAATTCACCCTCTGAATGGCACACATACACAATCCCTGTCTCAATTGCCACAAGGCTTAAAAATCCTCCTTTAACCTGTCTCCTCCACTTCATCAACACTGATAGGAAGTAGATTTAACAAGGGATCATAGCTTTCACCTGAACAGTCGATGTCATGGAAAGAGCAAGTGTTCTTAATGTTTTGTGCATTCAGTGTATTTCTGATCATCTAAACAATCTTGATTCAGTGTTGATAAGTCCGCTTGTGAGGTGATCCAGAGAAGCAGACATTACTAGAGCAGCACTAATAGCAGTTAGTAGCAGCAGAAGACAACTCATGCACGTGACTATGAAAGAGACACAGTAGACGGTGAAGCTCACGGCAGGTTATAGTTGTGTGGTGCAATTACATGGCCAATCAAAGTGGTGTGGCGTTATAAAACGACCAATCAGAAAAGAGAGAAGAAAACATGCTTTTAGTATAGGAGAGTTAATTCCATTTGTAGTCTTACCCAAGCAGGAGGGGGCAGGAGCCATGTTTGTTTAATTTACTATATTAAACTTGCCAGCATTAAAGTAAACAGATAAACAGACAGTGGTGATGGTCAGAGAGATAGGAGAGCCATCAGGACAGAGCTCTCACAGAGAAAGTGTGTGCCAGAGTCCAGTCCAAAGGTAAATATGAGCGTACTGGGTGGTGTGTGGTATATATTCTGTCGTGTTTGAGGGCTTTACTTTACATACAACGGTAATACAACTCAACAAACCAAGCCACACACGGGTAATATTTTAGACCTATCACTAACGACATCAAGCAATGGTTGTGTCATTCAAACGATCTCAGATGCTACTAGAAAACATTCATGGCATCTTCAGTAGATATGGAACAGCTTGTGGTGTACAATCACGTTAAAATGGCTTGGACAATATTCACACTGACATTAAAACAGCAACATTTTCAACACGATAACTATCAACAAATGGTGTATTAATGAAGTCATTTAGTCTCATCTACAGGTTTTTACATAAAAGCTTCAATTTAACCTTTCGGACAACAACATTACCTTGCGATGCATCTCTTTCCTATATATCTGAATTGATGGAGACACACTCTGGAGACAAAAAGCATTAGACTCATTGTTACTCATTGCGGCTAATAAAAAGATGCTTAAACATACTCAATCTATACAGTAAAATGGTATAAAGTAGCATGGGGACAATGACAAGGTTAAGCTGACAGTCCGATGCTTACTCTACGAGAGTGAAGAAGTCCATGAGCTCAGTAGACGAGGCCTTGTTCCAGTAGGTAAACAGAGCATCTGAACGAAGGAGAGGCGAAGGGTTATAAGCGTGTCCTACATGGTCCCCTGTATCCTAAAGTACCCTTGTTAAACAAAAGTAGTGCACGAAATAGGGAATAGGGTGTCATTTAGGACACAGTCCTGAGGAAAACTACTGGCTGTAGGAATACACAGTTCACTAAGGATATCCCTCCCCCAAAAGAATCAAATTCAAAATCAAATGCTTGAGTAGAGAGCGGTGAAGTCTTACCCTCAGACATGCTCTTGAGGACGTGGAGGAAGCACATGAGCAGGCTCTTGATCTCAGCCTGGTCCAGCTTGTCACAACGCAGCAGGCTGCCGCTCAGAGCTGCCGCTGGCTGGCTCTGAGGGAGGTCAGAGATCAGCTAAATTACACTACAACACTCGCTACTGACAACCTGTGGTACTGCTCTATTCAGAACAGTAATGCTATTGGGAGATTTGTGCTTGTTGTTCAAATGTATCATGTTGTTGTTCTTAATGTATGGTCATCTGTACATGTTTTATAAGGCAAACAGGGTAGGAAAAAATAAGATACTAAAGAAATTTGAATGCTGATTTCTGTACCTTAAACGTTAGTATTACATGATCAGTTCAATGATAGACTCAAGTACCTTCAGTACATCTATTTATAATAATAATATATGCCATTTAGAAGACGCTTTTATCCAAAGCGACTTACAGTCATGTGTGCATAAAGTACCAGGGGAACCCACTTCAGTACATCTCTATTTATTTCTGATGATGTAATACATCTAAATACTACCTTCAGTACATCTATTTCTGATGATGTAATACTAAAGTACCTTCAGTACATCTATTTCTGATGATGTAATACTGAAGTACCTTCAGTACATCTATTTCTGATGATGTAATACTGAAGTACCTTCAGTACATCTATTTCTGATGATGTAATACTAAAGTAATGTGTAATGGCTGGCATCTATCTCCTATACATTTACATTCATATGATGCACTCAGAAGTAGGTAAGCCTACTGTAATGGCTGGCAGCAAGCACAGGGTACTCATGGTGCCTAACTGACTAATGGAGTCAGTCACTCAGGCCCTTCTGGGCTCTAGATGCGGGGGAGATTGTCAGATCAGTTGTACGTGCAGGGCTTAATCACTATCCAAGCTGGGACAGAGAGCAGGAATCAGGAATCAACAAAGCACTCTCCAAGCCGGGACAGAGAGCATGAAGCGGGTATCAACAAAGCACTCTCCAAGCTGGGACAGAGAGCAGGAAGCGGGTATCAACAAAGCACTCTCCAAGCTGGGACAGAGAGCAGGAAGCAGGAATCAACAAAGCACTCTCCAAGCCGGGACAGAGAGCAGGAAGCAGGAATCAACAAAGCACTCTCCAAGCTGGGACAGAGAGCATGAAGCAGGAATCAACAAAGCACTCTCCAAGCCGGGACAGAGAGCATGAAGCAGGAATCAACAAAGCACTCTCCAAGCCGGGACAGAGAGCATGAAGCAGGAATCAACAAAGCACTCTCCAAGCCGGGACAGAGAGCAGGAAGCAGGAATCAACAAAGCACTCTCCAAGCCGGGACAGAGAGCAGGAAGCAGGAATCAACAAAGCACTCTCCAAGCCGAGACAGAGAGCAGGAAGCAGGAATCAACAAAGCACTCTCCAAGCCGGGACAGAGAGCAGGAAGCAGGAATCAACAAAGCACTCTCCTGGGGCTTGGTTGGGTTGTGTATCGGAGGATGCATGACCTTCAACCTTTGTCTCTCCCGAGCCCGTACGGGAGCTGTAGCGATGAGACAAGATAGTAGCTACTAAACAATTGGATACCACGAAATTGGTGAGAAAACGGGGTAAAAAATAAAATAAATGTAAAAAAAACAAAAAAAAACAAAGCACTCTCCAAGCCGGGACAGAGAGCAGGAAGCAGTGGAGTAGCAGATCTACCGTAGCGTGGGAAAATACAGCGTCTTCCTTTACCAGCGGTGAGTTAGTGTAGACCAGAGCTAACAGACTGAAGCCATATCTTGTTGACAGAGATAGTTAGCGGCTAAACTTAGCTGCCATATTCACTGATTATACCAAACATTAGGAACACCTTCCTAATATTGAGTTATACCTCCACCCTTTTGCCCTCAGAACAGCCTTCATTCGTTGGCGCATGGACTCTACAAGGTGTCGAAATATTTCCACGGGGACACTGGCCCATGTTGACTCCACTGCTTCCGACTATTGTGTCAAGTTAGTTGAATGTCCTTTGGGTGGTGGACCATTTTTGATACAGACAGGAACCTTTTGAGCATGAAAACCCCAGCAGCGTTGCAGTTCTTGACATAAAGTCATGCGCCTGGCACCTACTACCAAACCCCATTCAAATGCACTTAAATATTTTGTCTTGCCCATTCATCCTCTGAATGGCACACATACACATTCCATGTCTACAATTTTCTTAAGGCTTATAAATCCTCCTGTAACCTGCCTCCTCACCTTCATCTATACTGATTGAAGAGGATGTAATAAGTGACATCAATTAGAGATCAATGCTTTCCCCTGGATCCACCTGGTCAGTCTATGCCATGAAAAGAGCATGTGTCCGTAATGTTCAGTACACCCAGTCTGAAAACTTAACACAATAGGTGATCATTTTCACAAATGATTTATGAAAGAGAGTCTATATCGTAGATGGATGTCAATCGTGGCTTAAAAATGAAGCAGATATTACATTGTCTTTCTTTCCCTTTCTGACTAACTGTCTCCTCAGACTATCATTCATGAAGAAAACGGTGAAAAGAACAGACAGAAACATAACACAAAGAAAGAGGACCTCCTCAGTACATACTGTACAGGGCTTGTGACGGTCACCGTGGTCACCGTTATAACCAATCAAATGTTCTCCTTTTCCTCAGCTCCTGACGGCATATGTCTATGTGTGCTTTCTGCATGGAGGAGGAAGGGTGTTGCCTAGGCTACCACGAAAACTTGTTCTCAAACAACGCCTGTCTTGTTTCAGCAAGGAGCAACAACGTTTCATTGTGTTGTTGAGAATCCGTAAACGGTAACCGTGCCAGCCCTAAGTTCTAGAGTTCTGAGAACAATCCTCTATAACTCTTACAGCTAAAAGAGTCACACGGCGCACATGAGGGAGATCAGAAATGAAGAGACTCCAGCCAGGTTGCATGCTTCAGTGTCACTCCTACAGAAAACCAGAAAGCAGTAGCTGTGCTTCATGGCACCAGAGATTAAACTGTGTATCATCCTCCTGGCAAAGAAAGGACCTCGGCAATGACTAAAACACACACTCACACACACAGGACACTTTTGGGAGGAAGGGGAGAAGGTAAGGGTGAGGGATGTTTATTCTAATTCTGTACTTGGAGTGGAGTGGTGGGGGTCATGATTCTCTGAGATACCGGGGACAGTGAGCCATAAAGTCCATGGTGGCGCGTTTGGAGCGAATGGAGTCCTCGGGTTCGGAAAATAAGCGTAGCATATTGGCAGAGTGTCTCCACCTGAAATTCTCCTTCTGCCAGCAGCAGTAGTGGGTTGGTGGATGGAGAAGTCAATAGTACAATGACAAGTTAACAGGTACTAACCTCATTACTGTCACTGGTATAACAGGTGTACCTCTCATGTGTCTGTCTGTGAAAATACTGAAACCGATGCATGGAAAATCCTCAAATAAATCTGTGGCCTAAATCTGACCAACTAAATAGCTGCTGAAACTCGTATTGACCCCACCCAAATATATTTCTAGCCTAACTAGGCTAACAGACTAACACTAACAGACTAATACTAACAGAAAAACAGACTAACAGACTAATACTAACAGACTAACAGACTAACACTAACAGACTAACACTAGCAGACTACCACTAACAGACTACCACTAACAGACTACCACTAACAGACTAATACTAACAGAAAAACAGACTACCACTAACAGACTAACATCACTGCAGTAGCCATGTGCTACAGTCCTCAGGCATTGGCTCGACCCTCAGTAACTGATGTCAAGCAGATCTCAGCCTGCAGTGATTTTACCAATGATAAGTAAACATGATCATGTTTAAGTAATGGTCCATGACAGTGGCTGTAGCATGAGTCCACGGTACCTTGTCCAGAGAGTTGTTCTTATCGTTGCTCTTCTCATGAAGGCTGTTTCCAGAGTCAGTGCTGATTAGGGAGCCCCGGGAGTCAGTGTGGAGGACAGAGTTAACGTTGGGGGTAGAGGATGCATGAGGGGAGGCTGAAGAACATAGAAACGTCAGCATGGTTAAATATATGACCCTTGTGTCCCTCAATCACCACTGGACAACATGAGTTAAATCTCACATCGGTGCCAAAAGGACACTGAATCTCACCGGTGCCAGAGATGACTCCAAACAAATCCTTGTGCAAACTGTTGTCGAAAAAAGTACTGGACCTCGGAGGCGTAAACATCACGGTGTTGCCCAAGAGTGGATCATCTCTTCCATTCTGAAAGGAAAATGAACCATTAGTCAAGTCTTTACAGTTAGGGATTGATTTGAGTTGTGGTTGTAGCCAGCCACTAGTTAGCAGCCTTACGCTGTTGATTTGAGTTGTGGTCGTAGCCAGCTACTAGTTAGCAGCCTTACGCTGTTGATTTGAGTTGTGGTCGTAGCCAGCCACTAGTTAGCAGCCTTACGTTGTTGATTTGAGTTGTGGTCGTAGCCAGCCACGAGATAGCAGCCTTACATTGTTGGAGTAGTTGATGGTGAATGGGGAAACTTCCTTCACGTTGAGCCTATGGACGTTCTCCTGGAGCAGACCAAACAGGGGCAGGTAAAGGGTGGCCAACCTAGCCTGCTGGCTCTGAAATAGAGATCATCTGATTAAATCAACTTCTTTTACCCTTACGAGGAATTTCTAAATGATTAGAGAGGAAAGAGACAGGGATGACTGGGCTGCCTACCTTGGAAGTGTAGCGCTCGTCAAAGGTGTGCTTGACCATCAGGTTCTTGAGCACGTGGATGGATACCTGACGGATCTCCCGGAACTCCTGCAAGGCCCCGCCTACCTCCCGCAGCAACAGCCCAACCAGGAAGTGGTTCTTACAGAAGTCGTCTGTCAGCGAGTAGTCCAACTGGAGGTCTGGGCGGAGGACAAACAGGAGACGGACATTAGAAAGACGATCTGAACAATCTGCTATGATGTAAACAACAACACAACCACAGCACTGAGCTGATGTTTGAACTGAAGCACTGAGCTGATGTTTGAACTGAAGCACTGAACTGAAGCACTGAACTGATGTTTGAACTGAAGCACTGAGTTGACGTTTGAACTGAAGCACTGAACTGATGTTTGAACTGAAGCACTGAACTGACGTTTGCCAGAGCCGACGTTTGACCGTAAATAGACTGGTTCCAACGCCTCAGAGACAAACCTACTGCTATAGTCACACATTCCAAAGAAATGAGAACTATTTGAGGTCCAAACAATTCTCCCTCTCCCTCACCCTCTCCCTCCCTCACTCCCTACCCGATAGGTAGGGGTCTATCAGGACAGTATAGGTCTATCAGGACAGTATAGGTCTATCAGGACAGTATAGGTCTATCAGGACAGTATAGGTAAGGGTCTATCAGGACAGTATAGGTAAGGGTCTATCAGGACAGTATAGGTCTATCAGGACAGTATAGGTAAGGGTCTATCAGGACAGTATAGGTCTATCAGGACAGTATAGGCCTATCAGGACAGTATAGTTAAGGGTCTATCAGGACAGTATAGGTCTATCAGGACAGTATAGGTCTATCAGGACAGTATAGGTCTATCAGGACAGTATAGGTAAGGGTCTATCAGGACAGTATAGGTCTATCAGGACAGTATAGGTCTATGAGGACAGTATAGGTAAGGGTCTATCAGGACAGTATAGGTCTATCAGGACAGTATAGGTCTATCAGGACAGTATAGGTCTATCAGGACAGTATAGGTCTATCAGGACAGTATAGGTCTATCAGGACAGTATAGGTAAGGGTCTATCAGGACAGTATAGGTCTATCAGGACAGTATAGGTCTATCAGGACAGTATAGGTAAGGGTCTATCAGGACAGTATAGGTCTATCAGGACAGTATAGGTAAGGGTCTATCAGGACAGTATAGGTAAGGGTCTATCAGGACAGTATAGGTAAGGGTCTATCAGGACAGTATAGGTCTAGGTCTATCAGGACAGTATAGGTCTATCAGGACAGTATAGGTAAGGGTCTATCAGGACAGTATAGGTCTATCAGGACAGTATAGGTCATGGTCTTTCAGAACTTTGACAGCATATAGTGCAATAGGAAAGAATTCACACCCCTTGACCTTTTCCACATTTTGTTACAGTCTTATTCTGAAATGCATCAAATGAAACATTTCCTCAGTAATCTACACACAATACCCCATAATGACAACCTGGGACTGAATACTTTCTGAATGCACGGTAGGTAGTGTGCTTCAGTTGGATGAGATGGAAAAGCCATTTAAAACACTCTGAACACTACAACCACTGTGATTATTGTTATCTGACCCTGCTGGTCATCTATGAACATTTGAACATCTTGGCCATGTTCTGTTATAATCTCCACCCGGCACAGCCAGAAGAGGACTGGCCACCCCACATAGCCTGGTTCCTCTCTAGGCTTCTTCCTAGGTTCCTGCCTTTCTGGGGTGTTATTCCTAGACATTGTGCTTCTACATCTGCATTGCTTGCTGTTTGGGGTTTTAGGCTGGGTTTCTGAACAGCACTCTGTGACATCGGCTGATGCAAAAGGGGCTTTATAAATACATTTGATTGATTGAACACAAAATGGACAGGATCCTTAAACTTTGGCAGACAGCTTTCCCAACATCATATTACTGTATAAAAGCATTGTGGTTTCAGGTTAGTACAATAGAAGTATCCCATACAGCCCTGGTATACCTTCATACTGTATATTGTATTTTGCTCACCTTGAAATCTCTGTATCCTCCCATTTCCAAAAGGCATGGGCAGATTCAAGGGGATGTAGTGCTCGTGGTTGCATATGACACGCAGGAACTCAAACTTGAACTCAAACAGAGTCTGAAAACAAGACACATGTACCTAAGTGTTACTCCTAAGGTATAGTGGTGGAAATATGGATGGTATTGTAATAACTCAACATAATCATATCATCATGAGAACTACCCTGGGGTCTCCAGGCACAAAGCAGTGGATGTAGTGGTTGATCTGCTTGAAGACAAAGCCTCTGTCCATGAGGGTCAAACAGCGCTGTGGACACAGGAAGAAAATGATTATTTCAGTAGAGTACAAGGATGACCATGTGTGCCCGTCTAGCCAATCAGATGGCGCCAGCTGACCTTGATGAAGACAGCCAGGCTGTGGTTGGCGTTGCGGGCTGCGTCCAAGTTGTCCTTGTACTTCTGGGTGATGTGGGGCATCATCATGTTGACCAGGGTCTCCACCGTGTGGTGGAAACCGGCCGAGAAACGCTGGTTCCTGGACACCTGAGAAATAGAGACAAGTTGTTACTGTCAGCGCTGTTACTGTGAGATTGCTTTTGCGTTAGGATTCCAGAAGTGCCCAGAGGATAACATATGAAAGTACTATGCAACACTTCAATTTGGTCCTCGAGGAGCTACACACTTCCAACAACACATTGCTGTTGTGTTTCTGACCCCACCACAGCTGTTCCCAGAGAGAGGCCATCCCAGGTTGTGTTTCCACCACAGCTGTTCCCAGAGAGAGGCCATCCCAGGTTGTGTTTCCACCACAGCTGTTCCCTGAGAGAGGCCATCCCAGGTTGTGTTTCTGACCCCACCACAGCTGTTCCCTGAGAGAGGCCATTCCAGGTTGTGTTTCCACCACAGCTATTCCTAGAGAGAGGCCATCCCAGGTTGTGTTTCCACCACAGCTGTTCCCTGAGAGAGGCCATCCCAGGTTGTGTTCCCACCACAGCTGTTCCCAGAGAGAGGCCATCCCAGGTTGTGTTTCTGACCCCACCACAGCTGTTCCCAGAGAGAGGCCATTCCAGGTTGTGTTTCTGACCCCACCACAGCTGTTCCCTGAGAGAGGCCATCCCAGGTTGTGTTTCCACCACAGCTGTTCCCTGAGAGAGGCCATCCCAGGTTGTGTTTCCACCACAGCTATTCCTAGAGAGAGGCCATTCCAGGTTGTGTTTCCACCACAGCTGTTCCCTGAGAGAGGCCATCCCAGGTTGTGTTTCCACCACAGCTGTTCCCTGAGAGAGGCCATCCCAGGTTGTGTTTCTGACCCCACCACAGCTGTTCCCTGAGAGAGGCCATCCCAGGTTGTGTTTCCACCACAGCTGTTCCCTGAGAGAGGCCATCCCAGGTTGTGTTTCCACCACAGCTGTTCCCAGAGAGAGGCCATTCCAGGTTGTGTTTCTGACCCCACCACAGCTGTTCCCTGAGAGAGGCCATCCCAGGTTGTGTTCCTGACCCCACCACAGCTGTTCCCTGAGAGAGGCCATCCCAGGTTGTGTTTCCACCACAGCTGTTCCCTGAGAGAGGCCATCCCAGGTTGTGTTTCCACCACAGCTGGTCCCAGAGAGAGGCCATCCCAGGTTGTGTTTCTGACCCCACCACAGCTGTTCCCTGAGAGAGGCCATCCCAGGTTGTGTTCCCACCACAGCTGTTCCCTGAGAGAGGCCATCCCAGGTTGTGTTCCCACCACAGCTGTTCCCTGAGAGAGGCCATCCCAGGTTGTGTTTCCACCACAGCTATTCCTAGAGAGAGGCCATTCCAGGTTGTGTTTCCACCACAGCTGTTCCCTGAGAGAGGCCATCCCAGGTTGTGTTTCCACCACAGCTGTTCCCTGAGAGAGGCCATCCCAGGTTGTGTTTCCACCACAGCTATTCCTAGAGGGAGGCCATCCCAGTGGGCCACCACAGAACCACAGTAGAGGGAGCAACACTTAATGGAAACTCCCTGTTTCCTCTGTTCAGTGTGGCACACTCCTGGGGGAGAGTAATGGTTCCTACAGCAGCTTCCTGATTATACATGGCCATGCCAGGGAGGAAACTCAGGGCTATGGTTGGTTAGGGGAGACTGCTGTGGATAGCATTGAAGTGACGGTTAGTTATGAGACATGGCTGTGCTTTATTCTGTGTGAGGACTGTGGCAGCCCACATTGCTGCGCATGTTAGGAGCTCAAAATGTTAAGCTGACATTTATATCATTAAAAAAATGAAGACTTGGCTTAGTCAAGTGTCACAACAGACTTACCCTCACTTTACTGCTCTCAATCAAGTACTGTGCCATGGACTTCACTAAGGCTTCGAAGAAATACCACGAGTACTATGAAACAGAGATACAGAAACAAATACAAATCAATGCAAACATGAAACTTGATGTAAATGTCCAGAAAACCCTTCTTCACCCTGTTGCTGTGCTGTTCATTACCTTTAGCAATTTATTGCTGGTGAGGAAGTCTGTGGAAGGCTTTAGAATTGCAGTCATGGCTTTGGCCAGCTCCTCGTGAACTGTTCTCCTGGTAGAGGATGTGTATGGCTCGGTCTTAAACACATACTGAACCAGGGAGGGAGAAAAAAACAACATCATGTTCTACAACTACTCAGGTAATTGTGCCCTATGACAAATGGACCAGTACCATGCTTACCTGGCTAACTTAGTGCAAATTGAGAAATTAAACTCAACAAAAAGAAGAATAAACTGTATTATGAAGCCAAGATCAATGATCTAAAGAATGTTGGAAAAAAACTTTGGAGTACTTTAAGTGAAATCATCTGCAGAAAGACATTCAACTCCATCTTTCATCCAATCAGATGGCTTATTCATCACAAACCATTTGATGTTACCAATTATTTTAATGATTATTTAATTGGCAAAGTGGGCAAACTTAGGCAGGAAATGCCAACAACGAACAGTGAGCCATTGTATTCATGGATAAATAAATAATAAATAATTAAAGAAAAGCATTGCAAGTTAGAATTTTATAAAGTTAGTGTGGGAGAGGTGGAAAGATTATTGTTATCGATCAATAATGACAAACCTCCTGGCATTGACAACTTAGATGGAAAGCTACTGAGGATGGTAGCTGACTCTATAGCTACTCCTATCTGTCATATCTTCAATCTAAACATAGAGGAAAGCCTTTGTCATCAGGCCTGGAAGGAAGCCAAATTATCCCGCTACCAAAGAGTGGTAAAGCGGCCTTTACTGGTTCTAACAGCAGACCTATAAGCTTGCTGCCAGCTCTTAGCAAACTGTTGTAAAAAATGGTGTTTGACCAAATACAATGCTATTTATCTGTAAACAAATGAACAACAGACTTTCAGCATGCTTATTGACAAGGGCACTCAACATGTACTGCACTGACACAAATGACTGATGATTGGTTGAAAGAAATTCATAATAAGACGATTGTGGGCGCTGTACTGTTAGATTTCAGTGCAGCCTTTGATATTATTGACCATAACCTTCTGTTAAAAAAATGGTGTTATTGCTTTTCAACCTCTGCCATATTGTGGATTCAGAGCCATGTATCTTTTAGAACTCAGAGGGTTATATTTAATGGAAGCTTCTCTAATGTCAAACATGTAAAGTGTGGTGTACCGCAGGGCAGCTCTCTAGGCCCTCTACTCTTTTCTAGTTTTACCAATGACCTGCCACTGGCATTAAACAAAGCATGTGTGTCCATGTATGCTTATGATTCAACCATATACACATCAGTAACCACAGCTAATGGAGTCACTGAAACCCTTAACAAAGAGTTGCAGTCTGGTTTGGACGGATTAGAGCCGTGCTTTTGCAACAGCTAATGGGATCCTAATAAAATTCCAAATACCAGAATAGATATTACAAATGGACCAGTACCAGGCTTACCTTGGTATATGATAAATGGACCAGTACAATGCTTACCTTGACATATAATAAATGGACCAGTACAATGCTTACCTTGACATATGATAAATGGACCAGTACAATGCTTACCTTGACATATAATAAATGGACCAGTACAATGCTTACCTTGACATATAATAAATGGACCAGTACAATGCTTACCTTGACATATGATCGTAGGTAGTGTTCCAGCCCTTCTTCGTGGCACTGGGAAACAATGTGAATCATGACTCTGAAAGGACCAGAAAGCAGATGTAATAACAGGTCAATACTCAGGCCTCACAGAGAACCCAATTAAGAACATATGTCTATGGGAGTCTCCCAAGTGGCACTCTATTCCCTATATAGTGCACTACTTTTGACCAGAGCCCTGTGGGGGAATAGGGTGTCATTTTGGGACACAGAATGACACTACTGACTTGGTGACGTTGACAGCCACCTCCTCATGGGTGGCACTGGTCAACACACGGAATAGCTGGTTGAGAGTGGTGGGCAGGAACTGTATCATCACAGAACTCTCCATAGCGTGTAGACTCTGATGAGAGAAGAACATAGGGTTACTAACACACTGAAGGCCTTGTATTTCCCCGAGACAAAATGCTGATCCTGCAGAATGTCATCCACAAGCACATCAAAGACAGGCGTAACTGCATTAGCAGAACTGACTTATGTTAAAATGACTCGTAAGGAGAGATGAAATTAGAAACAGCTTGAATCTAAGTGCTTGATGGCGTACAGTAAACAGACACTCTCAAGCCGGCTCTAATCCGTCTCTGATGAGGAGGTGAGAGTTGCATCTCACCGTGAGCGGCTCTAATCCGTCTCTGATGAGGAGGTGAGAGTTGCATCTCACCGTGAGCGGCTCTAATCCGTCTCTGATGAGGAGGTGAGAGTTGCATCTCACCGTGAGCGGCTCTAATCCGTCTCTGATGAGGAGGTGAGAGTTGCATCTCACCGTGAGCGGCTCTAATCCGTCTCTGATGAGGAGGTGAGAGTTGCATCTCACCGTGAGCGGCTCTAATCCGTCTCTGATGAGGAGGTGAGAGTTGCATCTCACCGTGAGCGGCTCTAATCCGTCTCTGATGAGGAGGTGAGAGTTGCATCTCACCGTGAGCGGCTCTAATCCGTCTCTGATGAGGAGGTGAGAGTTGCATCTCACCGTGAGGGGCGGGAACCAAACACACAGTTGCGTAACAGGAAACGGAAGCAGCAAAGAATAACAGGACACACCTGAGAACAAGCATGTTAATCACACACACCTACGAGTTAGTTCCTGAGCGGCCCGTTGGTGCATCACTCCGCACGGGCCAAGGCCTGCCAAGTTATCTGACAACCTGCCAGGGAAACAACTCTCTGCTCGACCTGACCTTGGGTGACCATTGTTTGTGTGGAATAGTGTGTTTACACGAGCACCCAAGAGATTCATCTGAATATGTGTCTCTACTCATGTCAGTGTTCAGAGGGGGGAAATGGAGAGAGCACCTGTGGACTGGAGCCGAGGGTAATGCTAGCATTGTCCCACCCAGGCCTGAGTAAACAAGCACTGACTTATTAACATCCTGGGTAAATCAGACAGCCTGGATGGCAGAGAGAGTGATGGGTGACAGGTGTTGGAGGGAGGGAGGGAGGGAGGGAGATCGAGAGCCAGAATGGATACATTAACGTGTTTTCTCTCAAGCCACCCTATTCGGCGCAACAACAACAACAACAACAACAACAACAACAACAACAACAGGTGTCATGTCTTTCAGACCCCAGTCAGACAGGTCTTCGTACATCCTGGTCATGCCCACGGAGTTGCCACCGTCACTGACAATGCTTTACCTTCAGATACTTGACCAGCTCTCCTCCTGTCCCCTGGGCTGCAGACTCTGTGCTCTGACAGTGACCAAAGAAATTGTGCAAATGTTGATCCTACAGAGAGGAGAAGTAGGAGAATGTTAGAAAACAAGATGTCTAGAAGAGGCGGTGGAGATCATGCATTTGAAAACCCTTGTGTCGGTTACGTCACTGAACTAATCTGAGAAATGAAACCCAACCTGAGTGTACACCGTGGAGACGAGGTGAGTGGACACCTTGAACAAAGGCTTGCCTCCATCCACCCATTTGATTTCAGGATGCTGCTGCGTGGGACATAGGATATATTTTAACAGTACTAAAAACAAAGTCACTGGTTATCATACTACAAGGGTGGTGTATTGGATCAACCTACAGTATAGTAAAGTAAAGGCCTTTAGTGTACAATACAATACAGAGAAGAGAATTAAAAGCTCAAGTTGAAACAACTAAAGACCAGTCATTAACTCAACCATTTTGTATTCCCACGCAATTAGCTTAACATTGTTAAGTCCCACTGCTGTGTGCTTTCACTTCCCCTGATTTTGGGGCGGCAGGGTAGCCTAGTGGTTAGAGCGTTGGACTAGTAACCGGAAGGTTGCAAGTTCAAACCCCTGAGCTGACAAGGTACAAATCTGTTGTTCTGCCCCTGAACAGGCAGTTAACCCACTGTTCCTAGGCCGTCATTGAAAATAAGAATTTGTTCTTAACTGACTTGCCTAGTAAAATAAAGGTAAAATAAAATAAAATTGGCTGAGATAATGACATCTCACACAACCTTGAGGCAGACAACAAGCCCCTTGTAAGGCGATGTACCACTCAGAAAGGTTCTGTTGCTCTCTCTCTACTTACAGGTTACATTTTACTGATAGAAAATGACTGGATTGGTTTAAATCAGTTTTTCTTTAAAACCGTTATGTTCTTTCAGATGTGTGGTGATAAAGGAAAGGAGTCACAGAAAAGGGAAAGGAAGTCATAGTGTGTGTGTGTGTGTGTGTGTGTTGTTTAACTATACTTCTGGGGACCAGAACAAAAATTGGACCAACTGGGGACATTTTGTTAGTCCCCCCGAGGTCAAATACTATTTCTAGGTGGTTTAGGGTTAAGGTTGGAATTAGTGTTAGGGTTAGAATTAGGTTTAGGGTTAAGGTTAGGTTTTTGGGTTAAGGTTAAGGTTAAGGTTAGGCTTAGAGGTTAGGGAAAATAGGATTTTGAATGGGACTGAATTGTATGTCCCCACAAAGTTAGCTACGCAAGACTGTGTGTGTGTGTGTGTGTGTGTGTGTGTGTGTGTGTGTGTGTGTGTGTGTGTGTGTGTGTGTGTGTGTGTGTGTGTGTGTGTGTGTGTGTGTGTGTGTGTGTGTGTGTGTGTGTGTGTGTGTGTGTGTGTGTGTGTGGCTTGGCAGGCCTCAGAGCTAACTCAATAGGAGCCTGGACTGCTGCCCATCACCCCTGTCTGTATTGTCAGATCAGAATGGACCACTCATACTCTGTTCCTTTCTCCCACCAGGTGGCACAGAAGGTTCTGAAAAATGCCAAATTGTCTTGCAGCCGGTTGGGCCAGTACAGGATGCCTTTTGGATGGGCCGCCAGGTACTGGACGGTTACTAACCTGAACTGATGGTTATAGTTAGAGGTTATTGAAAGATGCTTTGACCTTTTGGAATATCTTGTCATTATTAGAGGAACTAACTAACTTAGCTACGCAAGACTGTGTGTGTGTGTGTGTGTGTGTGTGTGTGTGTGTGTGTGTGTGTGTGTGTGTGTGTGTGTGTGTGTGTGTGTGTGTGTGTGTGTGTGTGTGTGTGTGTGTGTGTGTGTGTGTCTTGTGTGTGTCTTGTGTGTGTGTGTGTGTGTGTGTGTGTGTGTGTGTGTGTGTGTGTGTGTGTGTGTGTGTGTGTGTGTGTGTGTGTGTGTGTGTGTGTGTGTGTGTGTGTGTGTGTGTGTGTGTGTGTGTGTGTGTGTGTGTGTGTGTGTGGGGGGAGAACTACCTTGCTGACAACCTCTTGACAGTTGAGGTAGCCAGTGGGCAGGTTGGCAGCCACAGGGACGTGACTCTCATTCATGATCACCCTGCCATCCTTCAGCAGAGGGAGCCAGGCGTAACCCACTGAGGACAGACAAGAACAATGAGAGACAGGCAGTCAGCTTACAGACAGTGTCATACCTAACAGTGACCCAGCACTGGGAGAATAGGGAAAGCTTGCAGACAGTGACCCAGCACTGGGAGAATAGGGAAAGCTTACAGACAGTGTCCCAGCACTGGGAGAATAGGGAAAGCGTACAGACAGTGTCATACCTAACAGTGACCCAGCACTGGGAGAATAGGGAAAGCTTACAGACAGTGACCCAGCACTGGGAGAATAGGGAAAGCTTACAGACAGTGACCCAGCACTGGGAGAATAGGGAAAGCTTACAGACAGTGACCCAGCACTGGGAGAATAGGGAAAGCTTACAGACAGTGACCCAGCACTGGGAGAATAGGGAAAGCTTGCAGACAGTGTCATATCTAACAGTGACCCAGCACTGGGAGAATAGGGAAAGCTTACAGACAGTGACCCAGCACTGGGAGAATAGGGAAAGCTTACAGACAGTGACCCAGCACTGGGAGAATAGGGAAAGCTTACAGACAGTGACCCAGCACTGGGAGAATAGGGAAAGCTTACAGACAGTGTCCCAGCACTGGGAGAATAGGGAAAGCTTGCAGACAGTGTCCCAGCACTGGGAGAATAGGGAAAGCTTACAGACAGTGTCATACCTAACAGTGACCCAGCACTGGGAGAATAGGGAAAGCTTGCAGACAGTGTCCCAGCACTGGGAGAATAGGGAAAGCTTACAGACAGTGTCATACCTAACAGTGACCCAGCACTGGGAGAATAGGGAAGAATGGAAACTGGCACAGGCACAAATCATCCATCATTTTAGTGGGGAAAATGAGTTTGGATGGTTTAAGACTGGATGTAGGCCTGAGTCACATGGGTCTGTATCCTGGGTCTGGTGTCTACCTTGGGTCTCCACCACGTCTCTCTTCTTGGCGCTGGCCTTGCTGCTGCTGTCACAGCTGACGTGGAAGAAGGTGAACAGTAGATGGTGCTTCTCATTGAGCTGAGTGGGTAGCGCAATCTTAAACTGAGGAACAAGAACAGGAACATACACGCTCACGGTTAGAATACACTCTGCCACTGCTTCGTCTACTCACTACTTACTCTAAAGTATTGTTTCAAATGTAACTGTGCATTCTGCATGATTCGACCACGAGCATGAATTAAATCAAATAGAAATCCCATCAGTACCTCATCATAAAACTCTGGGCTGTGTTGGTGATGTAATACCGCAGCAGAGGCATTCTCTGTAAACAGGGGTCCTCCTGGTCGACCATAGATGCACTGTGGGTAATAATAACAATAATTTTGTTATTAGGCTACCTGGTGTGGCCTAGTGGTTAGAGCATTGGACTAGTAACCGAAAGGTTGCAAGATTGAATCCCCGAGCTGACAAGGTAAAAATCTGTCATTCTGCCCCTGAACAAGGTAGTTAACCCACTCATCTTTCATGTTCCCTATGTTGTCATTGAAAATAAGAATGTGTTCTTAACTGACTTGCCTAGTTAAATGAAATAAAAAATGAAATGTTATTCCCCGAAGTGGTATACTGTTCCTCTTGTACCAAACGACACTGTGGCATCCGATGAACTCTGCTGAGAAGGAGTCATATGAGTAGTCGCTTACCTTGAGCGAGACAGCCTCCTCTCCGTCAGAGTCCTTGAACTCGATGCAGACAGCTATGTTTCTAGCCTGAGGAGAGAGCAGACAGAATAATCAGAATAAAAGCTGACCCACGTGGAGATGCTGGAGGGAAACACATTTATGCTGGACACATTTATAGTAAAGTTGTAAAAGTAATATCATGATATTTAGTAGTCTCTCGTGACAGATTGTAACATGTAATCAAGTCTCTTTTTAGGCTCCCAAGTGGCGCAGCAGTCTAAGGCACTGCATGCCAGTGCAAGAGGCAACACTACAGACACACTGGTTTGAATCTAGGCTGTATCACATCCGGCTGTGATTGGGAGTCCCATAGGGCGGCTCACAATTGGCCCAGCGTTGTCCGGGTTTGGCCGAGGTAGGCCCGCCATTGTAAATAAGGATTTGTTATTAACTGACTTGCCTAGTTAAATAAAGGTTACATTTTTAAAAAACAATTAAAAAAAACATCTAGCCACATGAGATTTGTGTATCTTGATCAAACTGAGCAGTTTGTGCCTTTGTGACTATACCTTTGTGAAGGATTTTTGGCTGTCGTACTTCAGGTGCCTGGGGTAGACATAGAGGTGATTGTTGTAGATGGTGAACGGCTGGGAGCATTTGGCTATGTAGGGAACAAACTCCTCCACCTCAAAGTAGATGTTCGTCTTCTCACTGCTATCGAAAGTCCTCACAGGAATATAGGATGAGCTAATGCAATCTACACACAGCGACAGAGACAGGACAGACGGAGGGGGGGGCAAATAAATAGCCGACAGACAATCAGACCAATCTGAGTTGAAGAGAAACAGCTTCCATCCTTTATGTTCCCAGTATGTGTTGAATTTGGAGGGCTTACTTGTCAAGTCAGGGGCAACATCATCAATGGTAACGTCTAAGTTTCCTAAGATTACAGGGAGCTTGGCCATCTTCTCTGGCCTAGGGAGAAGAAGCATAATAAGTACTGGTTAATGCCTTTGTTATCATCTACCTAGGAGGATCTAATGGAAAACAGGCAAACTGCCTGGAAACTACCCTGTGAACAGACAGAACCCAAGAGGAGAAACCAAATGTTTGTAAAGGTGAGAAAACATCTGCGGTACAGGCTTTCATTGTGAAAGAGAATCTCTTCAGCCAAAAAAAACTGCCTATGGGAATCAGCTTACGAAATACTCACTGTTATAGCACTTTAATCATTCAGACTAAACAAGAATAAATTCAATATTCTCAATGTGATGTACTCGTACGATGAAACCAAAGTCAGCAAAGAATGCAGACGGTAGGAGTTACTAACTTTCTGAAGTCAGCCAGCAGTTTAAACATGTCGTCGTTGGACAACTTGTTACTGTCCTGTCTGTAGATGGCGGAGAAACGTCCACTTTTGTCCAACGTCCCCGATGCATCTTTGAACAGAGGCCTGCAGGGAACGACAAATGAGAATCAAAAATGACAGATCTGTTTCCAGTAGTTCTCTGGACAAAGCTCTGCTGATCTGGGCTAGATCTCAGAGGGGTTTTTCCACTGGTTTGGGCTAGATCTCAGAGGGGTTTTTCCACTGGTTTGGGCTTGATCTCAGAGGGGGTTTTCCACTGGTTTGGGCTTGATCTCAGAGGGGGTTTTCAACTAGTTTGGGCTAGATCTCAGAGGGGTTTTTCCACTGGTCTGGGTTTCGATCTCAGAGGGGTTTTCACTGGTCTGGGCTAGATCTCAGAGGGGGTTATTTAGAGTTATTTGGCAACTTTGGTTGTGAATGATACAAACCTTAGAATGCCTTAGAAATCAAAACATATATGGGCTGCATGATACGACTATAGACTATTGATGATTTGAGAAAGTCACAAAAAAAGCTTGTGCTCTGTTCCTTGCCTCCTATTTTCACCCATCAGACTATTCTCAATCTTGTCCCATTATCAAATGGGCAGGAACAGGAACAGGAACAGGGGGATCAACAGGAACAGGGGCAGGAACAGGAACAGGGGGGGAACAGGGCGAGGAACAGCAACAGGGGGAGGAACAGGAACAAGAACAGGAACAGGAGGAGGGGGAGGAACAAGAGGAGGGGGAGGAACAGGGGGAGGAACAGGGGGAGGAACAGGGGCAGGAACAGGAACAGGGGGAGGAACAGGAACAGGGGGCGGGGAGGAACAGGGGGAGGAACAGGAACAGGAACAGAAGCAGGAACAGGAACAGGGGGAGGAACAGGAACAGGGGCAGGAACAGGAACAGTGGCAGGAACAGGGCAGGAACAGGAACTGGGGCAGGAACAGGAACAGGAACAGGGGCAGGAACAGGAACAGAGGGAGGAACAGGAACAGGGGGAGGGGAAGGAACAGGAACAGGAACAGGGGGAGAAACAGGAACAGGGGCAGGAATAGGAACAGTGGCAGGAACAGGAACAGGGGGAGGGGAAGGAACAGGAACAGGGGGAGAAACAGGAACAGGGGCAGGATCAGGAACAGGGGGAGGGGAAGGAACAGGAACAGGGGGAGAAACAGGAACAGGGGCAGGAATAGGAACAGTGGCAGGAACAGGGGCAGGAACAGGAACTGGAACAGGGGGAGGAACAGGAACAGGGGCAGGAACAGGAACAGGAACAGGGGCAGGAACAGGGGCAGGAACAGGAACAAGAACACGGGCAGGAACAGGAACTGGGGCAGGAACAGGGGCAGGAACAGGGGCAGGAACAAGAACAGGGGGAGGAACAGGAACAGGGGGAGGAACAGGAACAGGGGCAGGAACAGGTGGAGGAACAGTAACAGGGGGAGGAACAGGAACAGCAAATGGCAAATGGAGGCCACTTTCCCCGCCGGTTCGTTTTTTTCATACAGAGTCGGCTATTCCGGTATCGTAGCACCTGGGATCCTCCTCTTTTTAGTAGCAACCACCAACACTCTGCTTTCACACAGGACTGTATATAGAAATGTCTGGGCTTTGAACAACCCTTATTTCACTCCATGCATCAACCACTGTTTAAGGAGCCTCTCGCTGCACAACAGGTGATATTCCACCCAAACTCTGTGTGCCATGGGCTCTCCAATCCCTGTTCCTGCAGCTACCCAGTACTCTGTGTGCCATGTGCTCTCCAACCCCTGTTCCTGCAGCTACCCAGTACTCTGTGTGCCATGTGCTCTCCAATCCCTGTTCCTGCAGCTACCCAGTACTCTGTGTGCCATGGGCTCTCCAATCCCTGTTCCTGCAGCTACCCAGTACTCTGTGTGCCATGGGCTCTCCAATCCCTGTTCCTGCAGCTACCCAGTACTCTGTGTGCCATGTGCTCTCCAACCCCTGTTCCTGCAGCTACCCAGTACTCTGGAACATGAATAGTAAAACGTTTTCACAACAAACTATATTTCATTAAACTGTTGACAGCCCCTCTCTCATGTGGGCTGGAGAAAGGAATGAAGGAGAGAGAGGGGGAGATGAAAACACATAGTGGTGAGATATTCTGTAGCAAAAGGTAATGCCTCAGCCTATTAATTATGAAAAAGAAAAAAACAAATTCCTTATTACTAGGCTGTTCAGAATCAAATACAAATGCACTATAATTGTAGGCCTAGCCGCCCTGCACAATCAATGTACCAAGAGCATTGCCTAGGCCTATACTTTCTCTCCCAGACTCATGAATAGACATTTTGGAACATAGCACAAGGTAACCAGTCCATCTAGTATGCATAATAATACAGTCCACAATCAAAAGGCGATTACTAGAATGTGTTTCATTTTTCGGTGTAAAGGCTAGATGAAGTATGTACCAAAACAAAAAAGTTCTGCCATGAGTAATATGCGGTAGGCTATGTATTGTATAACGGCACAATTATTACTTTAATTCAGTTTTCTTTTAAAATGGTGTCGAGCTCATATGTAGGTCTACGCGTATGCACTATCTTCATGGGTGTTTTGAACAAATCATCACATTAGAAAGCACTGGCCATTTAATTGTGTTAGGCTTTGAAACACAATGTTTTCCACTCAGTTTTCAACCTGTTTTTCTTTCTTTAAAAATGGATCAATCCGGGAACAAAATGGCGCCGTAGAGAGAACACGGTGTTTCAGCGAGCTCTCGTGGCATTCGTAAATTTATATTCTTACATTAATCTCCTAGCTTGAAAAAGTGGTAGAATTGGCTAAATAAGTTACCATATAATGAGTCTTGACGACTATTTCGCAAAAATCTCCGACAACATGCCCAATAGAACTACTAAGAAGTCGACCAAAACCACCACCCCTGTGGATGTGCACGAGGAGCTAGCTAACGTTAGCGAAGCTAACACCATTGCGGACCCAGGCACAATGGACCTGATAATTCAAAAGATGACTGATAACATTACTAAAGTGATCGATGCTAAAATAAGAACGGTCTTGGAAGCAATAGCAAGCCATTCAGCCGAAATACAGAGCGTTGTGAAACGTGTTGTTGAGGCGGAAGGAAGAATTGCTGCAGTGGAAACTTCAACTACATCTATGGACGCTAAGATAAAAGCACTTGAGAAACAGGTGCGCGAAATGGCGGAGCACATTGACGACTTGGATAATCGAGGACGCAGATGCAATATTCGTGTTGTGGGACTCCCGGAAAATTCTGAAGGGACACATTCAGTAAAATTCTTTGAGGAATGGATCCCTGGCTACCTACAAATGGACACTAAGGCTGGTCGTGTGAAGCTGGACAGAGCCCATCGCTCTCAAGCACCGATACCGGGCCCCAATCAGCGCCCACGGCCGGTGGTTATAAAGTTCCACAACTTCACCGACAAGCAGCGCGTCATGGATGCGGCTAGAAACATCGGTTCTGTTGGTAGTCAACATAAAAGTCCAAAGGTCTCATTCTTCAATGATTACTCCACAGCGGTTGTACGAAGACGCAAAGCGTTTGATGAGGCGAAGGCTCGACTCAGGAGAATGAAGATGGACTACACACTGTTGTACCCGGCCACATTGAAGATTATGGTCAACGGATCACCTAAAAAGCTCTACACACCTGAAGAGGCTGCTGCGTTTATTGACTCTCTCGGGTAAATAACTCTAAGCTGCACCTCCACAGCATTGAATAACTTTGCTTATTTTTGGTTGAATCTGATCATGAAACAGTGGTGTGAGTCCTCACGTACTCCAGCTCAGTAATATTCGTATCTTTATTATTTTTCTTGCTAAAGTAATAGCCACTATAGCTCAGGCTGAGATATGTGTGAATCCATATTGGTGCCCAGACTTGGTTTTAGGTGGAAGAGCCTCAATCTTCTTCTATTGATTTTATTTTCCATATATATAAAGGATGAGGCTATTGAGCGGCAATGCGGACTTAAGAGTCTACATTTGAGAGTGGAAATCCCCTGTATGTTAGCTAGTGGGAAAACCCCCTTTTGGATCTTTACATGTTTAATTTTTGGGTTCAGTATAGTTCGAGTTCAGGGTTCATATTTTTTGTTTATGCTCAGTGAGATGGAGGAGAGTTCAACACATGGAAAAAGGTACCACCCCACTTTTACAGTAGGATCCAGTCTGAATATTGAATGGTCAAGATGCAATGGCAGATAACAGACTGCGTGTATGCACGTGGAACATTAGAGGGAGCCATAACCCCATTAAGAGGAAGAAAGTATTGTCTTTTTTGAAAAAAGAAAATATTGATATTGCCCTGTTACAGGAAACCCATTTGGATGATAAGGAGCACTTGAAATTACAGCAAGGAGGATTTGGTCAAGTGTTTTTCTCATCATTTACATCCAGAAGTAGAGGGGTAGCAATTCTGGTGAAAAAGAACTTACCACTTAAGGTCTTGAATTGTGTGAAAGATAAATTTGGTCGCTTTGTTATAATTAATGGTACTTTACAAGGGCAGAACATTTCCATAATGAATATTTACTTCCCCCCTGCTCACCCCCCTGATTTCCTCACTAAAGCATTTCTAGACTTTTCAGAATTAAACTCAGACACTGCAGTGGTTGGAGGAGATTTTAACTGCTTGTTGAACCCCCTTATTGATAAGTCTCCCAGCGGTATAGCTTCACTCTCTCCTCAAGCAAAGTCACTTACAGCTATTTGTGATGATCTGGGGTATGCGGATGTCTGGAGAGCTTTCCATCCCTCCAACAGAGAGTTCACTTTTTTCTAGACTAGAATAGACTATTTTTTTATGCCCAGGACGTCTTTGCAGTCTGTTTTATCTGCTAGGATAGGAAGCATAGTCATATCTGATCATGCTGAGGTGATCCTGGACATAAAACTCAACGGGGCATTCAATCGGTCAAGACATTGGAGGTTGAACACAACCATTCTTAAAGACCATACATTCACATCATATTTTATAACAGAGTTTAAAGCATTTTTCTCTATTAACTCTCAATCAACAGATAACCCCTCGCTCCTTTGGGAGACCTGTAAAGCGTATGCCAGGGGTCTGATTATGTCATACACAGCTACTAAGAGACGGAAAAAGCGGGAAAAGCAAAACATGTTAGAGGGTGAATTAGGAACTAAAGAGAAGGACTACATTAAAACGCCCACTCCTGCCCTATTAAAGGAAATATCAGTCATTAGATCAACGTTAGACTCTCTCCTAACACAGGACGCTGAAAAGAAAATGAGATTTGTCAGGCAAAAGCTATATGAACATGGCGATAAGCCAGGAAAGTACTTGGCATATCTAGCTAAAAAGAGGGCTGACTCTCAGTCAATTGCTACTATTACTGATTCTGATGGTAATCATTTATATGAAAATAAATTGATAAGTGACTCATTTAAGAAATTTTATACAAACCTTTATGCCTCAGAACTGCCAAAAGATGCACCCAAATTAATGGAGAACTTCTTTGGTAAGATTGAGCTCCCTACTATCTCCGAAGAACAGAGGTCCCTCCTCAATGCCCCTATTACCAAGGAAGAGATACTGTTCGCAATTAAGAATCTGCAAAATGGTAAGGCCCCAGGACCAGATGGGTTTTGTAGTGAGTTCTATAAAGAGTTCCATGGCCTGATCCTTGAGCCATTGCGTGATATGTTTAACCACTCATTTTCAAATGACCAACTCCCTCAAACGCTGAGAGAAGCCAACATTTCACTTATTCTCAAAAAGGGAAAATGTCCAGAGTCTTGTTCCTCGTACAGACCAATTTCCCTTCTGAATGTGGATAGAAAATTGCTTTCTAAAATTCTAGCCACAAGATTAGAGGACTCATTGCCACTAATTGTGAAAGGAGACCAAACTGGCTTCATTAGGGGCCGTAAGTCATGCAACAACGTCAGGCGGCTTCTTAATGTAATTCAAGCCTACCAACAAAGTGCTGTGGATGGTCTTGTGCTCTCCCTAGATGCTGAGAAGGCATTTGATCGTGTGGAGTGGTCTTACCTATTATTTGCTCTAAATAAATTTGGTCTGGGGGACAACTTTATAAAATGGGTGAAAGTTTTATATGATGATCCTCAGGCTGCTGTCCTTACTAATGGGCTACGGTCAAATAGCTTCCCTATACACAGAGGTACCAGACAGGGCTGTCCTTTATCCCCCTCCTCTTTGCACTCGTTATGGAACCACTAGCCGAGGCCATCAGGGTAACGCCTGCTATACAGGGGCTGCTCATTGGTGATGTTCACCATAAAATAAGCTTGTATGCTGATGATGTCCTGATATTCATCTCTAGTCCCGAGACTTCAATTACACCTCTTATTAATATTATTGAATTATTCAGCGGATTCTCAGGCTACAAGATTAACCTTACTAAGTCAGAGGCTATGCCACTTGGTAGCCTGCATTCTGTACCTAATACTTCTCCCCCTTCCCTTTTAAATGGTCTCCCTCAGGTTTCAGGTATCTGGGTATATTTGTAACTCCTAAATTCCAGCTAATGTACAAAGCCAATTTTGTTCCTTTGTTTGATACAATAAGACAGGATCTGGAGCGCTGGAACTCCCTCCCCATTTCTTGGTTGGGTAGAATATCCCTCTTGAAAATGAACGTTTTACCCAGACTACTTTACCCAATCCAAATGATCCCAGTATTACTCTCCAATAAGGTAATAAAGGATGTAAATGGATGGCTAAGTTCCTTTATATGGAGTAAGCGCAAGCCAAGACTTAAGATGGCAATATTGCAGCTGCCAAGTTCTATGGGCGGCTTGGACCTGCCCAATATCAAGTTCTATCAATGGTGTGCCCACCTTTGTTATATTTCTGACTGGATCACAAATGATGACTCCTCTATTTGGTTAGACATTGAGACTTCTCTTTCAAAATACCCCTTACAGGATCTTTTATTTTTCAGAAGTTTCAAGTCTGTAGAAGAACACTGCAATAATCCAGTTACACTTAACACACTCAAAGTATGGAGGTCAGTTCAACGCTTCCTGGGAAGGTCCAAACTAACCTCTGCTCTTTCCCCAATTCTTAACAACCCAGATTTCAGCCCAGGATTGCTGGATGCTGGCTTTAACTTATGGCTTAATAAGGGCATACGCAGGCTAAACAACTTATTTGCTGATAAGATTTTGTTGTCATTTGAGCAGATGGTCGAGAAATATCGACTCCCAAAGCAGGACTTTTTCCGCTTCCTACAAGTAAGACATTATATTCTGGAGAGCACCACCTTAATTGGTAACCCTGATGTGTCTGTCATTGAAAGAATGCTTTTTTTCCCACAAAGGAAGATGTCTGTAAGTCTGTTTTATGATACTTTAAGGTCCTTTTCTGCTGTCAACACACAGAGGGTGAAACAAGTGTGGGAGAAAGAATTGTCTGTTACTATTGACGAAGAGATGTGGGAGGACATTTGGAGATATGCAAAAACAATATCTATATGTAACCGTACTAGAGCAATCCAATTAAGAATAATACACAGATTGCATATATCCCCAAATCGCAGACATGCTTTTAGCCCCACTTCCTCTTCCCCCCAGTGTCTCAAATGCAAAACGGATACAGGCACCCTAACACATTGTTTATGGTCATGTACCAAAATACAAAGATACTGGTCTGGTGTCCTGCAAGAAATTGAAAATATCCTAGGGGTTGATCTAGAATTGGACCCAGTTTCTTTACTGTTGGGTCTCCCTAGTAGGCATGTTACTTCTGTCTGTAAAAGGAGGCTTTACAACATCCTTACCTTCGCAGCGAGGAAAAACATCCTTTTACAGTGGATTAGTGATAAGGTTCCTTCTATTAAAGACTGGCATAAGATACTATTTGAATGGGTGCCTCTGGAATATCTGACATGTACATTGCATTCTAAAACAGACCAGTTCTACAAAGTATGGGAACCTTATCTAAATTATCTAGAACCTGAGGTATCAACTATTATGCTGCAAGGTTTCTCTTAGAATGGCGGGGATCTATGTATTTCAGAACTACACTGTACGTTCCATGTGTGGAACCTAACCTCTTGGTTTAAACTGAGCTTTTTTGTTTAATTTCTGTTTGTAAGTTTGTTTAAAATGTATGTATTGAGAGACGCAATGATGGTGATGGGGTGAGAGAGGCACAGAGCGGGAAGAGAAATGGTGTACGTATGTATAGGTGGGTGCGTGCGTGCGTGTATGTATGCATGGGTGTGTGTATATGCATGGGTATATGTATGTGTGTGTATGTATGTATGTATGTATGTATGTATGTATGTATGTATGTATGTATGTATGTATGTATGTATGTATGTATGTATGTATGTATGTATGTATGTATGTATGTATGTATGTATGTATGTATGTATGTATGTATGTATGTATGTGTGTATGTGTGTATGTGTGCGTGCGTGCATGCATGCATGCATGCGTGCATGCATGTATGTATGTATGTATGTACATATATGCACGTAGATATGGGTAAGTGGGGGCTGTTTTTCTTTTTGTTCTGTGTGCTTTGTCTCTGTATCTCTTAATATGGGTGAAAATTGTGAAATTTCAATAAAAATACTGTTACAAAAAAAATGGATCAATCACTGTGAGGTGAGTTTTAAAAGCACACACTGTTTTGATGATATGTTTGATGTGATTTTCAATTGCATTTGCATTGATGTTAGAGGGACAATAAAGCCCTGAGTACTAGGCCATTAGGACCTGATGGAGGGACATTAGAGCCCTGAGTACTAGGCCATTAGGACCTGATGGAGGGACAATAGAGCCCTGAGTACTAGGCCATTAGGACCTGATGGAGGGACATTAGAGCCCTGAGTACTAGGCCATTAGGACCTGATGGAGGGACATTAGAGCCCTGAGTACTAGGCCATTAGGACCTGATGGAGGGACATTAGAGCCCTGAGTACTAGGCCATTAGGACCTGATGGAGGGACATTAGAGCCCTGAGTACTAGGCCATTAGGACCTGATGGAGGGACATTAGAGCCCTGAGTACTAGGCCATTAGGACCTGATGGAGGGACATTAGAGCCCTGAGTACTAGGCCATTAGGACCTGATGGAGGGACATTAGAGCCCTGAGTACTAGGCCATTAGGACCTGATGGAGGGACAATAGAGCCCTGAGTACTAGGCCATTAGGACCTGATGGAGGGACAATAGAGCCCTGAGTACTAGGCCATTAGGACCTGATGGAGGGACATTAGAGCCCTGAGTACTAGGCCATTAGGACCTGATGGAGGGACATTAGAGCCCTGAGTACTAGGCCATTAGGACCCAATGGAGGGACAATAGAGCCCTGAGTACTAGGCCATTAGGACCCAATGGAGGGACAATAGAGCCCTGAGTATTAGGCCATTAGGACCTGATGGAGGGACAGTAGAGCCCTGAGTACTAGGCCATTAGGACCTGATGGAGGAACAATAGAGCCCTGAGTACCAGGCCATTAGGACTTGATGGTGGGACAATAGAGCCCTGAGTACTAGGCCATTAGGACCTGATGGAGGGACAGTAGAGCCCTGAGTACTAGGCCATTAGGACCTGATGGAGGAACAATAGAGCCCTGAGTACCAGGCCATTAGGACTTGATGGTGGGACAATAGAGCCCTGAGTACTAGGCCATTAGGACCTGATGGAGGGACAGTAGAGCCCTGAGTACCCGGCCATTAGGACCTGATGGAGGGACAATAGAGCCCTGAGTACTAGGCCATTAGGACCTGATGGAGGGACAGTAGAGCCCTGAGTACTAGGCCATTAGGACCTGATGGAGGGACAGTAGAGCCCTGAGTACCAGGCCATTAGGACCTGATGGAGGGACAATAGATGGCAGTTAGTAAATTGGATACTGCCAATGCATGTCCAGAGCGTATAAAAGGAGATGACCGTGACTCGATGGTCACGTGGAAGGACTGCCGGTGTGGCGGTAATACAATCATCGCATCAGCCCTATTTACCAGTGTCAAAAATGTAATTTATTTAATTCATTAATTTCATCTAGATATTTTGTTGTCAAAGCGATGCCATACTAAACAGACCTACTATCAAGTTCCTCTAATAATGACAAGATATTCCAAAAGGTCAAAGCATCTTTCAATAACCTCTAACTATAACCATCAGTTCAGGTTAGTAACCGTCCAGTACCTGGCGGCCCATCCAAAAGGCATCCTGTACTGGCCCAACCGGCTGCAAGACAATTTGGCATTTTTCAGAACCTTCTGTGCCACCTGGTGGGAGAAAGGAACAGAGTATGAGTGGTCCATTCTGATCTGACAATACAGACAGGGGTGACGGGCAGCAGTCCAGGCTCCTATTGAGTTAGCTCTGAGGCCTGCCAAGCCACACACACACACACACACACACACACACACACACACACACACACACACACACACACACACACACACACACACACACACACACACACACACACACACACACACACACACACACACACACACACACACACACACACACAAACCCTGACAATGGTCCCTAATGCAGTTAAGATTTTCTCTGTTAAAACCCATTACTTCTCCGTATAACAGAACAGAACCAGACTTGTAAAACCAATGCTTGTGGAGTGTTATTGTAACCAGACAGCACTTTCGATGTGTATGATTTTATCATTCATCATGTGGAATAATCTAATTGACTGTTGTGTTTTGTGATGCAGAGGCCCCGCTACAGAGCGTACCTTGGTGGAGTCTGAGCTCTTCATGTAGGGCTCAGCACAGTGTGTGATTCCTCCCTGGAGGACCTTCTCAATGCGAGCTAACAGGAAGATATCTGGGTGTGGACACGTTACAGAGAACACTCCCTGTGGCGAGACAAAGCAACAGTGAAAACAAGAGTATGAGTGAAACATTGTTTTTAAAGGTTCTTCTGTGTATTGGCTGTACACGACGGTCAGACAAAAACATCCACACACCATTTAAAAACAATTAATATGCAGACCTAAATCTGTACAGTTAGCTACATTAAAGTATATCAATCACATTGAAAGAGATAAATAACTCCAAATATTCTATATAGATGAATATAATCTCTACACCTGTCTGGGGTACAGCATGGCCTCCTCAGGCAGACCGTGGACCTCCCTCTGCAACCCCAGCAAGGCGTCCCCACCCCCGTTCATGGACTGGCTGCTGGGGTTGGCCACCAGCTGTCTGACGGACGGGTGGTTCAGGTCCACATGGAAGTCTGACGAGATCTTCCTGCTATTCTGGATGTCGAACAGTGACAGGGTCACATAGAACGGCTCCACCTGGAAATGAAGCAACAGGAAAAGTGTCTTAGATGGTGGAGTATGTACACATGTATGTACACATCTACACGTGTAGAGGATGACACTAAATACAATGCTAGTCTGTGCCATTTATAGATGATACTGTGATGCCACAGAAGGTTCATGAGTTTGACAAGAGACTGGCTGAATGCCTTTCAGTGTACCTCTGTCAGGTCAGTGTATCTCTGTCTATGTCAGGTCTGTATACCTGAACAGGTTGACATGTTCTCTCGGTAATGGACAGGCTGCCTGCCCTCCTTCAAACAGTGCCTTCAGCCATTACTATGGCTCTCGGCGGGTTACTAACCCAGAGCGCCCACGCAAAAAAGACAAACAGCAGTGATGACATACGCCAGAGATGTGATCCCTCCACACCTCTCTTTGTCACTCACCCATTGTTCTGAGCAAATACTGGTTATAAAACAATAGGATATCTGTCTCACATTGAGCACTGACTCATGGAGAACTAGGGGAAGGAGATCTGTCTCACATTGAGCACTGACTCATGGAGAACTAGGGGAAGGAGATCTGGCTCACATTGAGCACTGACTCATGGAGAACTAGGGGAAGGAGATCTGGCTCACATTGCACACTGACTCATGGAGAACTAGGGGAAGGAGATCTGGCTCACCTCGAGCACTGACTCATGGAGAACTAGGGGAAGGAGATCTGGCTCACATTGCACACTGACTCATGGAGAACTAGGGGAAGGCGATCTGTCTTACGTTTGTTGTTGGTCCCTCGTCATTCTCCTCTACACAGCTCTGCAGGTTGAAGGCCAGGTCATTGCAATTGACCAAAATGCGCTTGCCAAACTTTTCTTCATATTGCTTTATATCTGGCTCAATTCCTGAGAAGTCAAGTTTCTAAAGAGACAAAAAGAGCGTAGGTTAGGTTTATTTTAACCATAATTTAGAGCTGGGGGATTGTCAAATACCTTTCTGAAAATTCGATAGTCACGAACCTGTGTGTCCGGATCCAAGGTGAACAGTTTCAATCTGGTCTCGTTCCTCATTTTAGATTCAATATCTCTTGCACTCTGAGGACAAGACATTTTTTTTATATAAATACCCAGACCACAGCTTTCCTTACTAGGCAGAACTCTTTAAGCAAAAAGGTTTTCAGATCGAACTGCTTTTATCACTTGAACATTTCTCTTCATTTGAGTCCATCCCGAGTTGAGGTTTCCTATAACGTGCTGATCAAGACAGACTCAATGGTAAAGTCAGGTGGTGCCTATCACCATGGCAAAGCCTGTCAAGCACTCTGTCAGACATCTGCTTTGTTAGTTAACTGCTACCATCAGATTCCATGCACATACAGTATGGCTTATCTATAGGCTGATTGCTCCTCAAGGCTAACCTACGGACATGTGATCCTAGGAGACAGTCAGATGTCCACCTCTGAGCCCAGGCTGTTCCAGGAAACCCAGCCGTTGAAGTCTGCCCAAGTACTGAGTGCTTCAGCAAATGGTCATGGAAATCTCTTACGGTAGCTTTCCACTATGGGAAAGAACCAGATATTGGTTCCTCTCCTGCTTTTGGTCACTTTTCAAACAGCAGGAGCTGTCATTTGTCTGTGTGTCTCTGTCAGGTAATTTTTATTTTTGATTATTTTTTCCTATATTATGTTCCCTTAACCCTACCACCCCTCCACTAATTGGAGTAAACTAATGGACAAAATCTCTTAGGCTTCTACTTCCAGATTATACATACTATATACAGTCGTGGCCAAAGGTTTTGAGAATGACACAAATATACATTTTCACAAAGTCTGCAGCCTCAGTTTGTATGATGGCAATTTACATATACTCCAGAATGTTATGAAGAGTGATCAGATGAATTGCAATTAATTGCAAAGTCCCTCTTTGCCATGCAAATGAACTGAATCCCCCAAAAACATTTCCACTGCATTTCAGCCCTGCCACAAAAGGACCAGCTGATATCATGTTAGCGATTCCCTCGTTAACACAGGTGTGTGTTGACGAGGACAAGGCCGGAGATCACAGTGTCTCCTGACCCATCCTGTCTCAGCCTCCAGTATTTATGCTGCAGTAGTTTATGTGTCGGGGGCTAAGGTCAGTTTGTTATATCTGGAGTACTTCTCCTGTCTTATCCGGTGTCCTGTGTGAATTTAAGTATGCTCTCTTTAATTCTCTCTTTCTCTCGGAGGACCTGAGCCATAGGTCCATGCCTCAGGACTACCTGGCATGATGACTCCTTGCTCTCCCCAGTGCACCTGGCCGTGCTGCTGCTCCAGTTTCAACTGTTCTGCCTGTGGATATGGAATCCTGACCTGTTCATCGGACATGCTACCTGTCCCAGACCTGCTGTTTTCAACACTCTAGAGACAGCAGGAGTGGGAGAGATACTCTTAATGATCGGCTATGAAAAGCCAACTGACATTTACTCCTAAGGTGCTGACTTGCTGCACCCTTGACAACAACTGTGATTATTATTATTTGACCATGCTGGTCATTTATGAACATTTGAACATCTTGGCCATGATCTGTTATAATCTCCACCCGGCACAGCCAGAAGAGGACTGGCCACCCCTCATAGCCTGGTTACTCTTTAGGTTTCTTCCTAGGTTTTGGCCTTTCTAGGGAGTTTTTCCTAGCCACCGTGCTTCTACACCTGCATTGCTTGCTGTTTGGGGTTTTAGGCTGGGTTTCTGTACAGCAACATCAGATACCAGCTGATGTACGAAGGGCTATATAAATACATTTGATTTGAGATCACTCTCTCATGCTGATTGAGTTTGAATAACAGACTTGAAGCTTCAAAAGGAGGGTGGTGCTTGGAATCATTGTTCTTCCTCTGTCAACCATGGTTACCTGCAAGGAAACATGTGTCGTCAGCATTGCTTTGCACAAAAAGGGCTTCACAGGCAAGGATATCATTGCCAGTAAGATTGCACCTAAATCAACCATTTATCGGATCATCAAGAACATCAAGGAGAGCGGTTCAATTGTTATGAAGAAGGCTTCAGGGCGCCCAAGAAAGTCCAGCAAGTGCCAGGATCGTCTCCTAAAGTTGATTCAGCTGCGGGATCGGGGCACCATCAGTACAGACCTTGCTCAGGAATGGCAGCAGGCAGGTGTGAGTGCATCTGCACGCACAGTGAGGCGAAGACTTTTGGAGGATGGCCTGGTGTCAAGAAGGGCAGCAAAGATGCCAATTCTCTCCAGGAAAAACATCAGGGACAGATTGATATTTTGCAAAAGGTACAGGGATTGGACTGCTGAGGACTGGGGTAAAGTCATTTTCTCTGATGAATCCCCTTTCCGATTGTTTGGGGCATCCGGGAAAAAGCTTGTCCGGAGAAGACAAGGTGAGCGCTACAATCAGTCCTGTGTCATGCCAACAGTAAAGCATCCTGAGACCATTCATGTGTGGGGTTGCTTCTCAGCCAAGGGAGTCGGCTCACTCACAATTTTGCCTAAGAACACAACCATGAATAAAGAATGGTACCAACACATCCTCAGAGAGCATCTTCTCCCAACCATCTAGGAACAGTTTGGTGATGAACAATGCCTTTTTCAGCATGATGGAACACCTTGTTATAAGGCAAACGTGATAACTAAGTGGCTCGGGGAACAAAACATCGATATTTTGGGTCCATGGCCAGGAAACTCCCCAGACCTTAATCCCATTGAGAACTTGTGGTCAATCCTCAAGAGGCGGGTGGACAAACAAAAACCTACAAATTCTGACAAACTCCAAGCATTGATTATGCAGGAACGGGCTGACATCAGTCAGGATGTGGCCCAAAAGTTAATTGACAGCATGCCAGGGCAGATTGTAGAGGTCTTGAAAAAGAAGGGTCAACACTGCAAATATTGACTCTTTGCATCAACTTCATGTAATTGTCAATAAAAGCCTTCGACACTTATGAAATGCTTGTAATTATACTTCAGTATTCCAAAGTAACATCTGACAAAAATATCTAAAGACACCGAAGCAGAAAACTTTGTGGAAATTAATATTTGTATAATTCTCAAAATTTATATTATATTAAAAGTTATATTTTGTTTGTTTTTAATCCCAATCCTTAGCTACCCTCAACCCCTCCCATCTATCTCTGAAGACCATCCAGTTTGATCTTGTTTTTAATCCCAATCTTAGCTACCCTCAACCCCTCCCATCTATCTCTGAAGACCATCCAGTTTGATCTTGTTTTTAATCCCAATCCTTAGCTACCCTCAACCCCTCCCATCTATCTCTGAAGACCATCCAGTTTGATCTTGTTTTTAATCCCAATCCTTAGCTACCCTCAACCCCTCCCATCTACCTCTTAACACCATCCATTTATTTTATTTGATTTACCACATATTTTCTGTGATGTTTCACAAAAGTCCTGAACCTTTCAATTCTCATAGTTCTACCAATTGTAAAATAAACATATTTTTTTGCTAAAAGTATTATTATATTTACTGATCATGTAACTATGACTTCTAAAATCACCCAGCAGTGCTATTTGCAGAGTTAGGTCCAGGTAAATGTTGCAATTCTTCAGCAATTCCTGGACCTGTGAGCAAAAACAAGCTACATATGGACAGTACCAAAACAAATTATCTAATGACTGTGTCTCTTCGCAGCAAAATCTGCAGAGTTAGGTATGTTGTTTCCCCCATATATATAACATTCTATTGGTTGCAAGTATTTTCTATAATATGTATAATTTTTAAATGCAAAATTTTGAATACGCTATCGTTTTGCATACCAATTGGTACTTCCCAACTATTTTGCAATATATAAGGCAGAGCTTTAAAACACATTGGTTGTTAAATAAAAAAAAACAATATTTTGGAGATTATTTCATTTTCAGATAACCAAGAGTAATCTGAATAAATGGAGAAAAAAAACTTCATTCTTGAACATGGGGTGAGACTAATCTGCTAGAGAACCAGTGTGGTGGTCTAATTTTGGTCATATAATTAAAATAAAAAACAGGTCTCTAGGTGTAGGCAGGGCCAGAAGCAAACAGGTCAACTGGGACTAAAGAGTTAATCAGGGGGATTTCTCCACAAATAGACAGGTATTTTTCCTTTCCTTGGTAGCAAGATCTTATCTATTTTTGCTCTGTCAGGTCTTACTAGAGATAGAAAATAATGTTTAAAATGGAGGTGTGAACCCCCCAGTTGAAGCTAATTAAAGCCATAGGTTGGGGGGCATAGGTTGGGGGGGCATAGGTTGGGGGGGGGTTGGGGGGCTGGTTGGGGGGGGCTCTGCTGAGAAGCCTGACTGACTGGCTACTCTCTACGTACTTACCATGGTGAAGTGATTTCATGGTGTAACTACTTCATGTCTCATGTGAACAGGGCATAAATAATCCTTCTGCTTGGGACCGCCCATTAGTGAAAACAGAACCCACCTGAAAGCTGTCCATACTCCCCAACGAACTGTCTGCCTTTCCCGGCTCGTCATCTGCCACAGAAAAAAAGGGCAGAGCACCCCATTGAAAACAGATGTTCAACAATTCCACTATTTTACAGGCTACAACTCCATTATCACACCTCTTCCTTAATCACACACTACTAAACAGTTAAGTTGAGTAAACAGTGACTTAGACTGCCCAGAGAACAGCGAGGACAGTCAGAAAAACAAAGCAGGCCTGAGATCAGATCCTAAAGCCCTTATGGGAACCACTGGGTTGTTTTACCCCTAGGAAAGTGTGATTACTAAAAGGTAGTGAGAGTGAACGGTGTTCTTTCCTCCTGGCTCAGGCCTCAGATCAGATTAAACTCCTGGGTGGTCACATTTACAGACAAGACTGTTAATGATGTGTGTTTAGCTTGTACAGGAACTAGTACCATTTTCATCATCTCTGTCTTCCCCAGTCTGGCTCCAAGGTGTTTTCAACTACTCAACTACAGCCCATCAGTTTGGCGCTTTATGCTAGCTACAGGGTTATTTACATGGGCGGTTGATGAAAGAATGTACTTAGGCAGACTGTATTTACACATGGCTTCTCTTGGCCCGACAGGCAGACAAGTGTACTGCAGTGAACCCTGGGAGGTTTTCTTTGTATTGCTGACACTTTGAGAAGCACATTCTCCTTGAACTAGGGGTTTTGTTGAAAGAGCATTTACACAGAAATCTTTGTTTCCACTCTTAACTCCCATCCTTGAACTCTGAAAACACACACACACACACATGCACAGCACGACCGGCACAGCACACATGCACATCACACACACAGACACGCATGGGCTCACACGCCCCCACACACACACGTCATGCACACACACACACACACCGTCGTGGATGTCCCCGTTCCGCTTCTCCTGCATGGCGATCTCAAAGCTGCTGTGGAGGATCTTGTTGAGAGTGCTGATCCAGTCCTCCATCTCTCCCTCGCTGTCGGCAGCCAGCAGGTACGTGCTCTTGTCCTGCATCTTCAGCTCAAAGGCAAAGCGCCGCACCCTGTTATTCTGCAGACAGACACAGAGGAGGAGAGGAGAGGAGAGGAGAGGAGAGGAGAGGAGAGGAGAGGAGAGGAGAGGAGAGGAGAGGAGAGGAGAGGAGAGGAGAGGAGAGGAGAGGAGAGGAGAGGAGAGGACATCATTGTTTAGGTAATGCTGTAGTGGAGGGAAGGTTGCTAAGGAAACGCAACAGAGGATCAACTACAATATGAGGACTGTGCTCTGATCTCTAGAAAAAGCAATGCCGTATCATCCCAGAAAACAGCATTTATTTATTTTATTTTTTATTTCACCTTTATTTAACCAGGTAGGCTAGTTGAGAACAAGTTCCCATTTGCAATTGCAACCTGGCCAAGATATATAAATTGCACGCCCAATTTTTCAGTTTTTGTTGGTTAAAAAAGTTTGAAATATCCAATAAATGTCGTTCCACTTCATGATTGTGTCCCACTTGTTGTTGATTCTTCACAAAAAATGCAGTTTTATATCTTTATGTTTGAAGCCTGAAATGTGGCAAAAGGTCGCAAAGTTCAAGGGGGCCGAATACTTTCGCAAGGTACTGTACAACAACACAGAGTTACACATGGAATAAACAAAACATACAGTCAATAATACAGTAGAACAAAAGAAAACAAAAAGTCTATATACAGTGGGTGCAAATGAGGTAAGTTAAGGAAATAAATAGGCCATGGTGGCGAAGTAATTACAATATAGCAATTAAACACTGGAATGGTAGCTCTGACAGCTGGTGCTTAAAGCCAGTAAGGGAGATGTGAGTCTCCAGCTTCAGAGATTTTTGCAATTCATTCCAGTCATGGGCAGCAGAGAACTGGAAGGAAAGATGACCAAAGGAGTAATTGGCTTTGGGGATGACCAGTGAGATATAGCTACTAGAGCGGTTGCTACGAGTGGGTGCTGCTATGGTGACCAGTGAGCTGAGATAATGCGGGGCTTTACCTAGCAGAGACTGGGAGAGGCTCTCACCTGGAAGGAGAGTTTACAGTCTAACCAGACACCCAGGTATTTGTAGTTGTCCACGTATTCTAAGTCAGAGCCGTCCAGAGTAGTAATGCTGGACGGGCGAGCAGGTGTGGGCAGTGATCGATTGAATAGCATGCATTTAGTTTTACTTGCGTTTAAGAGCAGTTGGAGGCCACGGAAGGAGAGTTGTATGGCATTGAAGCTCGTCTGGAGGTTAGTTAACACAGTGTCCAAGAAGGGGCCAGAAGAAAACAGAATGGTGTCATCTGCGTACAGGTGGATCAGAGAATCACCAGCAGCAAGAGCAACATCATTGATGTATACAGAAAAGAGAGTCGGCCCGAGAATTGAACCCTGTGGCACACCCATAGAGACTGTCAGAGGTCCGGACAACAGGCCCTCCGATTTGACACATCAGCTATCTGGATTTGGGTAAAGGAGAAATGGTGGGGGCTTTGGCGGGTTGCTGTGGAGGGTGCCGGGCAGGTGACCGGGGTAGGGGTAGCCAGGTGGAAAGCATGGCCAGCCGTAGAGAAATGCTTATCGAAATTCTCAATTATAGTGGATTTATCGGTGGTGACAGTTTCCTAGCCTCAGAGCAGTGGGCAGCTGGGAGGAGGTGATCTTATTCACCATGGACTTTACAGTGTCCCAGAACTTTTTTGAGTTAGTACTACAGGATGCAAATCTGTTTGAAAAAGCTAGCCTTAGCTTTTCTAACTGCCTGTGTATATTTGTTCCTAAAATCCTTGAAAAGTTGCATATCACGGGGCTGTTCGATGCTAATGCAGAACGCCACAGGATGTTTTTGTGCTGGTCAAGGGCAGACAGGTCTGGAGTGAACCAAGGACTATATCTATTCCAAGTTCCACATTTTTTGAGGGGGGCATGCTTATTTAAGATCGTGAGCAAGGCACTTTTAAAGAATAAAGCATGAATGGGGCAGCAGGGTCGCCTACTGGTTAGAGCATTGGACTAGTACCCGAAAGGTTGCAAGTTCAAATCCCAGAGCTGACAAGGTACAAAGCTGTTGTTCTGCCCCTGAACAGGCAGTTAACCCACTGTTCCTAGGCCGTCATTGAAAAGAAGAATTTGTTCTTAACTGACTTGCCTAGTTAAATAAAGGTGAAATATATATTTTTTAAATGTAGGTATTTTTTAAAAAGAGGATGATTACAGTGTGTGCAGGTCAAGTGTGAGTGTGTGTTTCTTACAGTCTAAAATAAAATGTACAACTGTGAATAAAATACAAATAAAACAGGTCAAAATGTTCTGATCCACCTTCCAAAGTTAACATCTAATATATTGGCAAGCCACCAGAAGGCAGCTGCTGCTTGGTTTTATGATCTGTTTCACGGGACTATGAAGAGAGAGCGTTACTGCAAACAACAATCCTCTCCCCCCAGTAGAAATTGCATTGACTTTTTAACTTTTGACTTGAGATTTTGTAATAACTACCACAACTGATCAATTGATGTTGTATCTATTTACACACTAAAGGGTAAGAAAACACAGGGAAACAGTTGTGCACATATTTGACAACAATAACATCATTATCCATCTTTCCGGTATTTAGGAAAGCTTAAATTTGTTTATTTATTTGTGTTGGTTAGAGAGACACAGAAGGGAATAAACCAACTGAGTGAACACACAGAGGAGCAAGGTGCTAGGTAGAAAGTATTTCCATATGCGCAACAAAGAGCGTAGTGCTGCCAGCACTGCAGCTGAGCCCTTATAAAGGGACTGAGTCGGCCAGCAGCACTGCACCATGGAGTTGACCTATGGCCCTCAATCAGCCAGAAAGAATGATGTCACTACCTCAGGTCGGCCTCAGATCGTCTCAGTTACACACCTCCAGAAGCTGATGATTCAGTAGTATTCAACTGGTATACAATATTCCGTAAGAAGTTTCCAGAATTGTTATTTTTACATAAGCAATGTTTTGGTCATCAACCTTATGGTCCAGTTCAGTTGTGGAGCCATAGGTTTACCGTCTGTACCTCTAAAAAGACGAGCTATTGGCTCAAAGCATTAGAAACCTGCAAAACCAAACGACCATACGTTTGCTCCTGAATAAGAAACATAGGCCTACAAAGCACCCAATTCAACAAAGGTAAAGAAGACAAGGTGACACCGGCCAGGACATCACACAGGTGTGTGTACAGCTAACGTGCTAGTAAGCCAAGGCTAAACAGATTGCTGGGTAGCCAAGGCTAAACAGATAGCTGGGTAGCCAAGGCTAAACAGATAGCTAGGTAGCCAAGGCTAAACAGATAGCTGGGTAGCCAAGGCTAAACAGATTGCTGGGTAGCCATGGCTAAACAGATTGCTGGGTAGCCAAGGCTAAACAGATTGCTGGGTAGCCAAGGCTAAACAGATTGCTGGGTAGCCAAGGCTAAACAGATTGCTGGGTAGCCAAGGCTAAACAGATAGCTAGGTAGCCAAGGCTAAACAGATTACTGGGTAGCCAAGGCTAAACAGAATGCTAGGTATTCAGGCCAAAGAGTTCAATCTTGGTTTCATCAGACCAGATAATCTTGTTTCTCATGGTCTGAGAGTCTTTAGTTGCCTTTTGGCAAACTCCAAGTGGGCTGTCATGTGCCTTTTACTGAGAAGTGGTTTCTATCTGGCCACTCTACCATAAAGACCTTCTGGAAGGTTCTCCCATCTCCACAGAGGACCTTTGAGCTCTAGCAGAGTGACCATCGGGTTCTTGGTCACCTCCATGACCGAGGGCCTTCTCCCCTGATTGCTCAGTTTGGCTGGGCGGCCAGCTCTAGGAAGAGTCTTGGTGGTTCCAAACTTCTTCCATTTCAGAATGATGGAGGCCACTGTGTTCTTGGGGACCTTCAGTGCTGCAGAAATGTTTTGGTACCCTTCCCCAGATGTGTGCCTTGACACAATCCTGTCTCTGAGCTCTACAGACAATTCCTTCGAACTCGTGGCTTAGTTTTTGCTCTGACATGTTTTGTCAACTGTGGGACCTGATATAGACAGGTGTGTGCCTTTCCAAATCATGTCCAATCAATTTAGTTTACCACAGGTGGACTCCAATCAAGTTGTAGAAACATCTCAAGGATGATCAATAGAAACAGGATGCATCTGAGCTCAATTTCAAGTCTCAAAGCAAAGAGTATGAATTAATTATGTAAATAAGGTATTTTAGTTTTTTTTGTGTAAAACATTTGAAAAAAATTCTAAAAACCTGTTTTCGCTTTGTCATTATAGGGTATTTTGTGTAGATTGATGAGATTTGTATTTAATTTAATCCATTTTAGAATGAGGCTGTAATGTAACAAAATGTGGAAAAAGGGAAGGGGTCTGAATATTTTATCAATCCACTCAAGGGACCGCCCAACCACGCCATCCACTCCATACCAAGTACGCACTCCCACTCGTCTTCACTGGCAGAAATAAAAACCACTTCCGTAGGGCAGGAGACGAGAGAGGCCCTGGCCCGAGCTCTCAACTCCACACTGATGACTCCTTTTACTGCATCTAATTCATGTGAGCTGAATACTTGGTCAGTAAAAACACAACCTTTACATCCATCTGTGTGTAGAAGACAGATAATGATGCTTCAAGCCTGTGTTGGGACTGGGAGATGTGCGCCTGCTAGCTATAGCATTTGGCATTGATTGCTGGCCTGCGGCAAAGTTCATGGTAGTATGACACAAATGGGGATTGGGGAAGGGTCCCAGCAGCGATACAGACAGAAACATTTCCTCACTAATACTCTGTTGCTAGCTTTAACTAGCAGGTTCATATATGTTCCGATATGTTAGAACGTAACATCTTTGGAAAGGAAACATGTCTGTCTGGATGACCTGAACTCATCCCATATAACATTAACAATGACGGTGTCAAAGCACATTCCCAGATACAAAGTTCACAAAAATCACCTGAACAACTCCCATACATGAGTCCAGGAAGATGGTTCCTTTGGATTCTTTGGAGATCTTCTCATCCTTGTAGAAGTTCAGGTTGTAAGAGCCGTCACCCAGCTGGGTTAGGTGGAAATACCTCCTCTTGAAAGACTGGAAAGTACAGTAAAACAATAACAATCCCATTTCTATTATTAGAGAACAAGAGGCACAATTTGGGCCCAGATAATTGCCCCAGCATGGTTAGGAGGAAGTCAACACAAAACAAAATCCATCAGTTTGTCTGATAAATGGTGTTGATGAAAATCTAGCTTCATCCTTCTGTTACTGGAGACACGAGAACGGACTATTGCTCATCTCGATATACATCTGGTACACTGTGTAAAAACCATTCCTCACAGAGATAGCTAGTGTCATCATCATCGCTCACCCTCATGGTGACACTGATGGCACTGTTCATGTTGCCTTTGTACAGCCAGCCATGCTTGGTGATCCCTCCTTTCTGGGAACCTAGGGAGGTTGTGTCCTGGAAGAGACATGGGAATGGGCTCAGACACACTCAAGGCAAACACACATACAGTACACAATGACATACACTGCACCACATCAACACATTACTGTGCTCCCTCTCTGCCACACTGTGCAACGCCCCTTGATCCTGTGGCTGATAGAAATGTCAGTATAGGAGACATGGAGGATGAGATGAGAAAAACCTCCGTTTGATCTACACTCATAGACAAAAGGGTTCCAAAAGGGTTCTTCGCCTGTCCCCATAGGAGAACCCATTTTGGTTCCAGGTAGAACCTTTTGTGGTTCCAGATAGAACACTTTTAGGTTCCATGTAAAACCCTATGTGGAAAGGAAACAAAAAGGGTCCTTCAAAGGGTTCTACTATGGGTATGGCTGAAGAACCCCTTTAGGTTCAAGATAGCACCTTTTTTTCTAAGAGTGTAGGTCTATTTCATTCCAAACAAGCAGCCAGCATATCCAACAAACCTCCACTATGAACCCAAATAAACAGCCTCTCTCCATGGCTTCTGCACTGAGACGTGACCATATCAGCCCAGTTCTTAGGTATACCATGAACGCATCCAATCCATTGACAAAGGGCACATATGATGAAAACACATGGCTACCATCTCTATTCCACCAAGACTTCCATAGGCATAATGATCTGTGTAAATAAGTCAATTAGGAGAGTAGTAAGGGTAGAGGTGACAGGGCACCAGCGTTTTACCCCTGGCCTGGTCTCCATCAGGTCCTCATGATCAGAACACATGCCCAGAGTGTTTAAGCCTCTTCTCTTTGACAGACTACAAAGTTAAAACCCAATGTTCCAGATACTTCTAGAAACTGACAATAATGAAATGGGTTTTCAAGATGACTTTGCATGACATGATTCCTATTCTCTTTCTCATCCAATAAAATGTATTTAAAGGTGTTGGCAGAGCATTTCATCGACTCATCTGAGGAGGGTCTGGAAACGTTCAGGGCCTGCTTCCAGTCATCACCCTGTGGCCAGAAGACACCAGTCCCCGGAGGACCAGACATTTTTACTTGTGTTTACTTTCAGTGAACCACAAGCTCCGCAAATGTTGCCCGGCAACACCCAAACAACCAGATGAATAAAACTGTTGCATCAATCAACCTTAGATGCAATACAGTGCAGAATAATTCCTTAATCATTTACACATTCGACCATAAACGTTTTACCCTCCTCCTGCCTGTGGTAATGCTATTGTCTTTAAATACATGAACAGACATGGGGCTGGGGTGAGTGTGAGTGTGAGTGTGTGTGTGTGTGTGTGTGTGTGTGTGTGTGTGTGTGTGTGTGTGTGTGTGTGTGTGTGTGTGTGTGTGTGTGTGTGTGTGTGTGTGTGTGTGTGTGTGGATTTATTTGGGGATTTCAGGAGAAAAGGGTCACTTTCTTAACTATCATCTGCTCAGCCCACTTCCCTGCAAGAGACTGCTGAGGGGTCTATAGATGGGACACTCTCGGTTGCTGGGCCTGGGAACATTCTCTTACAGTGGTGTGGGAGAGAGGTCAGGTGAAGGGTGAGCTGGGAGGAGTCTTGTTATCAGATGTAGTGCCCCTCTCCTGTCAGACCTAATGTTCCTCTCCTGTCAGATATAATACCCCTCCCCTGTCAGATCTAATGCCCCTCCCCTGTCAGATCTAATGCCCCTCCCCTGTCAGATCTAATGCCCCTCCCCTGTTTGATCTAATGCCCCTCCCCTGTCAGATCTAATGCCCCTCCCCTGTCAGATCTAATACCCCTCCCCTGTCAGATCTAATGCCCCTCCCCTGTCAGATCTAATGCCCCTCCTCTGTCAGATATAATGCCCCTCCCCTGTCATATCTAATGCCCCTCCCCTGTTAGATCTAATGCCCCTCCCCTGTCAGATCTAATGCCCCTCCCCTGTCAGATCTAATGCCCCTCCCCCGTCAGATCTAATGCCCCTCTCCTGTCAGATCTAATGCCCCTCCCCTGTCAGATCTAATGCCCCTCCCCTGTCAGATCTAATGCCCCTCCCCTGTCAGATCTAATGCCCCTCCTCTGTCAGATATAATGCCCCTCCCCTGTCATATCTAATGCCCCTCCCCTGTTAGATCTAATGCCCCTCCCCTGTCAGATCTAATGCCCCTCCCCTGTCAGATCTAATGCCCCTCCCCGTCAGATCTAATGCCCCTCTCCTGTCAGATCTAATGCCCCTCCCCTGTCAGATCTAATGCCCCTCCCCTGTCAGATCTAATGCCCCTCCCCTGTCAGATCTAATGCCCCTCCCCTGTTAGATCTAATGCCCCTCCCCTGTCAGATCTAATGCCCCTCCCCTGTCAGATCTAATGCCCCTCCCCGTCAGATCTAATGCCCCTCTCCTGTCAGATCTAATGCCCCTCCCCTGTCAGATCTAATGCCCCTCCCCTGTCAGATCTAATGCCCCTCCCCTGTCAGATCTAATGCCCCTCCCCTGTCAGATCTAATGCCCCTCCCCTTTCAGATCTAATGCCCCTCCCCTGTTAGATCTAATGTTCACTGAGGCACAGAGTTTCTAAACCCAGAGACGCAACATCGCAAGACTTCCGGGAATGCTTGCGAAGCAGACCAAGCAGACCAGGCAGACCAAGTAGACCAAGCAGACCAAGCAGACCAGGCAGACCAAGCAGACCAGGCAGACCAAGCAGACCAGGCAGACCATGCAGACCAGGCAGACCATGCAGACCAAGCAGACCATGCAGACCAAGCAGACCATGCAGACCAAGCAGACCAAGCAGACCAGGCAGACCAAGCAGACCAAGCAGACCAGGCAGACCATGCAGACCAGGCAGACCATGCAGACCAGGCAGACCAAGTAGACCAAGCAGACCAGGCAGACCAAGCAGACCAGGCAGACCAAGCAGACCAGGCAGACCAAGCAGACCAAGCAGACCAAGCAGACCAGGCAGACCATGCAGACCAGGCAGACCAAGCAGACCAAGCAGACCAAGCAGACCAGGCAGACCATGCAGACCAGGCAGACCAAGCAGACCAGGCAGACGAGGCAGACCAAGCAGACCATGCAGACCAGGCAGACCATGCAGACCAAGCAGACGAGGCAGACCAAGCAGACGAGGCAGACCAAGCAGACGAGGCAGACCAAGCAGACGAGGCAGACCATGCAGACCAAGCAGACGAGGCAGACCAAGCACACCAAGCAGACGAGGCAGGGGTTTGGGGTTTGAGAAATCAATGAAATACGTGCATTTTTTCCCTTTGCTGTTAACTTTCTCGAAATCTAAAAGCACCACAACATTATATCAAAAGAGTGCCTTTGATTTGATGGGCTGCACATGCACAGTTCAGCGCGGGAACCGAACACGATTACATGATCGAGGATTCCTATTGGAGAAGCAGTTTCTGCCTATCTTCATACTGTACTGTGTTTGACTGAGGGGTTCAGTGGTCAGGCCCTGACCTCTGGTGACCGGGCTAGTCGCGGCTCAACAAACCATTTGTCTAAATCACAGATAAGTGAATAAGGTCTCGATAAATATTACTCTAAAGACCTGTAGGGGGCATTGTCTGACACGAAAGGAGACATAATTCACACATATGTGACAGATGCAAATGTCAACATGACTCTAGCAGTTTAAGAGAGGCAAGTATAACATCAGTGTTATCAAACAGCCTGAGACTGCCTCAGGTCATGCTCTGCAGAACACCGTCCCTCTGAGGGTTCTACAGGCATCAGTGATTCATGCTCTCTTCAGGGTTGGCTTGAACACAGGTGACTCCATAGCCTCCCTCGTGTGCAATGACTCCCTGTCTCACAAGCCATTTCAAGGCCAACAAAGACTAATTTACACTGTTCACAGCAGAATCAGACATTTCTATGGTTCACAGGCCAAAGGGTTCTAGCTACGGATTCACAGTTGTATAAATCAGGCAGTCACTAAATGTAAAATAATTAGCTCACAACAAAAAGGGCCAAACCCATGAGCTGTAAGGAGTGAGGAGCCTCGGACCATGAACACATGAACACATGAACTTCTGCATGAGAAGAAAAATAGAAAAACCTGAGACCATTTGAGAGGTGGCCAGTGAACCAAAGTCCTGCAGCTAATTACCCTTTGTACTTTAGACACAACACGTGCTATTTAGACATAATATTAGCTATTTAGACATAATATTAGCTATTTAGACATAATATTAGCTATTTAGGCATACTATTAGCTATTTAGACACAACACATGCTACTGAGACACAACACGCGGCAGCGTAGCCTAGTGGTTAGAGCGTTGGACTAGTAACCAGAAGGTTGCGAGTTCAAACCCCTGAGCTGACAAGGTACAAATCTGTCGTTCTGCCCCTGAACAGGCAGTTAACCCACTGTTCCCAGGCTGTCATTGAAAATAAGAATATGTTCTTAACTGACTTGCCTGGTTAAATAAAGGTCAAATTAAAATTAAATTTAATATTAGACATAATATTAGCTACTGAGACACAACACGTGCTATTTAGAATGTATGCACACATGACTGTAAGTCGCTTTAGATAAAAGCGTCTGCTAAATGGCATATATTATTATTATTATAATATGTGCTATTTAGACATAATATTAGCTATTTAGACACAACACATGCTATTTAGACACAACACATGCTATTTAGAGATAATATTAGCTATTTAGACACAGCACATGCTATTTAGACACAACACATGCTATTTAGACACAACACATGCTATTTAGACACAAAATGTATTATTTAGATATGTTGTTTAGGCACAATATGTGCTGTTGAGACACAGAAATCTTTCATCTTTTGCCGGAGACATTTAACTAATGTGATTGGACCAGGAAAGCCAAATCAGTTCTTGTCTGAATGAATAACTGAAATCGGATCTGATGCTCGTGAGACTCAGAAGGGGTGTTCTTCTAGGAAATACAGGTGTCTAGGAGTAAAGAGTTTAGATACCGTGGCCTTCTGGCAGTGTAGAAAGCTGCTGGACTGTCTTAGCGGAGCATGAAAATGTAATTCATTATTCTGTCTGTCTGTATGGAGGATTATTTGATTTGAAATGATTTGTACATGGAGCATGTGGGCTGAGGGTCAAGAGTTGAGGTAAAAGCTTACGATCTGTGTGCTGATAGGAATGAACACAAGTGCTTAGCTAAATAGTTTGTTATTTGTAACTTTCTACAGGCATTCACTTACCTCATCTTTGTCAACATCTTCATCAACCTCAAAAACGTGGACAGCCAGTTTGTCTGGTCTGGACACTTTGCTGTAAAACACAAGGACGTGGATAAAGTGTGATTTGATCTTATCTATCAGAGGTCAGAGGTCATTCATTATCTATCAGAGGTCATTCATTGTTATAAGAAATTAAACCAAATGTAATGTAGAGTACAAGTCCCACTTACATAGGAACCGTGAACTAATTCAACCCAAGAAAACCACTGTGAAAAGTAGTGTCATGCTACGTCATATTTCATTGTTTCAATTTTCCTCCCTGGACACTGAATGGTGACCAAAGGGATGTTGACATCAATGGTAAGTCTCAAGGTTGGGGCAGCTTCGTTTTATGTCCAAATTCCACCACGATGACACTGGAAACCATATTCCTGGAACTAATGAGACACTCTTAGAACCAGGGTTAGTTTCCACCCTGACTAAATCCCACTGCTCCAGGAATAACCTGCGTTTGGCTTGAACAGGAAGTCTCTATTGTTATTGCTGGTTAAAACATAAAACCTGCATTTCCTTGTAGGGTATCCCATGCCAAAATCTCCTCAGCAATCAGCAACTAAGGCTGACAGAAGATTACAGACAGCCTGACACTGTCTGACACCTGTGTGTGTACGTGTCTCTGTGCACGTGCATTTTAGTGTGAAATCTTGGCACAAAGAGGGTAGCTGTACTAACTTGCCCATGAAGAAATCACCACTTGGTTACATGATATACAACACTGTACTGTCAAGACACCGTTCTGAACAACAGGCTTACTTTGGAAGCTGCCGAAAGTCCCCAGAGTAGTCCTCGTACTTGTAATTAACGACATGCCAGTCAGTGTTGTAGGTCTTGATGCACTGCAATAAAGAGAGAAACAATCACCGGCTTTCATGTGTAAATCAAGACACAGTTTCAATATTTAGTCTAAAGAAACCAGAAACATTCATACAAGCAAACAACAAACAATGTGTGTTAACCGAACTGTCTTCTTCTTCCCACGTAACATGAATGCAGATAGTTGGCAGAAAAGAGAAGTAGTAGATCAGTGCTCAGTAGTTCAGTGCTCAGTAGATCAGTGCTCAGTAGATCAGTGCTCAGTAGATCAGTGCTCAGTAGTTCAGTAGATCAGTGCTCAGTAGTTCAGTAGATCAGTGCTCAGTAGTTCAGTGCTCAGTAGATCAGTGCTCAGTAGATCAGTGCTCAGTAGATCAGCGCTCAGTAATTCAGTGCTCAGTAATTCAGTGCTCAGTAGTTCAGTGCTCAGTAGTTCAGTGCTCAGTAGTTCAGTAGATCAGTGCTCAGTAGATCAGCGCTCAGTAATTCAGTGCTCAGTAATTCAGTGCTCAGTAATTCAGTGCTCAGTAGTTCAGTGCCCAGTAGTTCAGTGCTCAGTAGTTCAGTAGATCAGTGCTCAGTAGATCAGTAGATCAGTGCTCAGTAGATCAGTGCTCAGTAGATCAGTAGATCAGTGCCCTGTAGTTCAGTGCTCAGTAGATCAGTGCCCAGTAGATCAGTGCTCAGTAGATCAGTGCTCAGTAGTTCAGTGCTCAGTAGTTCAGTAGATCAGTGCTCAGTAGATCAGTGCTCAGTAGATCAGTAGATCAGTGCCCAGTAGATCAGTGCCCAGTAGTTCAGTGCTCAGTAGTTCAGTGCCCAGTAGATCAGTGCCCAGTAGATCAGTGCTCAGTAGATCAGTGCTCAGTAGATCAGCGCTCAGTAGATCAGCGCTCAGTAGATCAGTGCTCAGTAGTTCAGTGCTCAGTAGTTAAGTGCTCAGTAGATCAGTGCCCAGTAGATCAGTGCTCAGTAGATCAGTGCTCAGTAGATCAGTGCTCAGTAGATCAGCGCTCAGTAGATCAGTGCTCAGTAGATCAGTGCACAGTAGTTAAGTGCTCAGTAGATCAGTAGATCAGTGCTCAGTAGATCAGTAGATCAGTGCTCAGTAGATCAGTGTTCAGTAGATCAGTGCTCAGTAGATCAGTGCCCAGTAGTTCAGTGCTCAGTAGATCAGTGCTCAGTAGATCAGTGCTCAGTAGTTCAGTAGATCAGTGCTCAGTAGATCAGTGCTCAGTAGTTCAGTGCTCAGTAGATCAGTGGTCAGTAGATCAGTGCTCAGTAGTTCAGTGCTCAGTATATCAGTGCTCAGTAGTTCAGTAGATCAGTGCTCAGTAGATCAGTGCTCAGTAGATCAGTGCCCAGTAGATCAGTGCTCAGTAGATCAGTGCTCAGTAGTTCAGTGCTCAGTAGATCAGTGCCCAGTAGTTCAGTAGATCAGTGCTCAGTAGATCAGTGCCCAGTAGATCAGTGCCCAGTAGTTCAGTAGATCAGTGCCCAGTAGATCAGTGCCCAGTAGATCAGCGCCCAGTAGTTCAGTAGATCAGTGCTCAGTAGATCAGTGCCCAGTAGTTCAGTAGATCAGTGCTCAGTAGATCAGCGCTCAGTAGATCAGTGCTCAGTAGATCAGTGCCTAGTAGTTAAGTGCTCAGTAGATCAGTAGATCAGTGCTCAGTAGATCAGTAGATCAGTGCTCAGTAGATCAGTGTTCAGTAGATCAGTGCTCAGTAGATCAGTGCCCAGTAGTTCAGTGCTCAGTAGATCAGTGCTCAGTCGATCAGTGCTCAGTAGTTCAGTAGATCAGTGCTCAGTAGATCAGTGCTCAGTAGTTCAGTGCTCAGTAGATCAGTGCTCAGTAGATCAGTGCTCAGTAGTTCAGTGCTCAGTATATCAGTGCTCAGTAGTTCAGTAGATCAGTGCTCAGTAGATCAGTGCTCAGTAGATCAGTGCCCAGTAGATCAGTGCTCAGTAGATCAGTGCTCAGTAGTTCAGTGCTCAGTAGATCAGTGCTCAGTAGATCAGTGCTCAGTAGATCAGTGCCCAGTAGTTCAGTAGATCAGTGCTCAGTAGATCAGTGCCCAGTAGATCAGTGCCCAGTAGTTCAGTAGATCAGTGCCCAGTAGATCAGTGCCCAGTAGATCAGTGCCCAGTAGTTCAGTAGATCAGTGCTCAGTAGATCAGTGCCCAGTAGTTCAGTAGATCAGTGTTCAGTAGATCAGTGCTCAGTAGATCAGTGCTCAGTAGATCAGTGCTCAGTAGATCAGTGCTCAGTAGATAAGTGCTCAGTAGATCAGTGCCCAGTAGTTCAGTAGATCAGTGCTCAGTAGATCAGTGCCCAGTAGATCAGTGCCCAGTAGATCAGTGCTCAGTAGATCAGTGCTCAGTAGTTCAGTGCTCAGTAGATCAGTGCTCAGTAGATCAGTGCCCAGTAGTTCAGTAGATCAGTGCTCAGTAGATCAGTGCCCAGTAGATCAGTGCCCAGTAGTTCAGTAGATCAGTGCCCAGTAGATCAGTGCCCAGTAGATCAGTGCCCAGTAGTTCAGTAGATCAGTGCTTAGTAGATCAGTGCCCAGTAGTTCAGTAGATCAGTGCTCAGTAGATCAGCGCTCAGTAGATCAGTGCCCAGTAGTTCAGTGCTCAGTAGATCAGTGCTCAGTAGATCAGTGCTCAATAGTTCAGTAGATCAGTGCTCAGTAGATCAGTGCTCAGTAGTTCAGTGCTCAGTAGATCAGTGCTCAGTAGATCAGTGCTCAGTAGTTCAGTGCTCAGTATATCAGTGCTCAGTAGTTCAGTAGATCAGTGCTCAGTAGATCAGTGCTCAGTAGATCAGTGCCCAGTAGATCAGTGCTCAGTAGATCAGTGCTCAGTAGTTCAGTGCTCAGTAGATCAGTGCTCAGTAGATCAGTGCTCAGTAGATCAGTGCCCAGTAGTTCAGTAGATCAGTGCTCAGTAGATCAGTGCCCAGTAGATCAGTGCCCAGTAGTTCAGTAGATCAGTGCCCAGTAGATCAGTGCCCAGTAGATCAGTGCCCAGTAGTTCAGTAGATCAGTGCTCAGTAGATCAGTGCCCAGTAGTTCAGTAGATCAGTGTTCAGTAGATCAGTGCTCAGTAGATAAGTGCTCAGTAGATCAGTGCCCAGTAGTTCAGTAGATCAGTGCTCAGTAGATCAGTGCCCAGTAGATCAGTGCTCAGTAGATCAGTGCTCAGTAGATCAGTGCTCAGTAGATCAGTGCTCAGTAGTTCAGTAGATCAGTGCTCAGTAGTTCAGTAGATCAGTGCTCAGTAGTTCAGTAGGTCAGTAGATCAGTGCCCAGTAGATCAGTGCTCAGTACATCAGTGCTCAGTACATCAGTGCCCAGTAGATCAGTGCTCAGTAGTTCAGTAGTTCAGTGCCCAGTAAATCAGTGGTCAGTAGATCAGTGCTCAGTAGATCAGTGTCCAGTAGATCAGTGCTCAGTAGTTCAGTGCTCAGTAGATCAGTGCTCAGTAGATCAGTGTTCAGGAGATCAGTGCTCAGTAGATCAGTGCTCAGTAGATCAGTGCCCAGTAGTTCAGTAGATCAGTGCCCAGTAGATCAGTGCTCAGTAGATCAGTGCTCAGTAGATCAGTGCTCAGTAGATCAGTGCTCAGTAGTTCAGTGCTCAGTAGATCAGTGCTCAGTAGTTCAGTAGATCAGTGCTCAGTAGATCAGTGCACAGTAGATCAGTGCTCAGTAGATCAGTAGATCAGTGCTCAGTAGATCAGTGTTCAGTAGATCAGTGCTCAGTAGATCAGTGCCCAGTAGTTCAGTGCTCAGTAGATCAGTAGATCAGTGCTCAGTAGTTCAGTAGATCAGTGCTCAGTAGATCAGTGCTCAGTAGTTCAGTGCTCAGTAGATCAGTGCTCAGTAGATCAGTGCTCAGTAGATCAGTGCTCAGTAGATCAGTGCTCAGTAGTTCAGTAGATCAGTGCTCAGTAGTTAAGTAGGTCAGTAGATCAGTGCCCAGTAGATCAGTGCTCAGTACATCAGTGCTCAGTAGATCAGTGCTCAGTAGTTCAGTAGTTCAGTGCCCAGTAGATCAGTGGTCAGTAGATCAGTGCTCAGTAGATCAGTGTTCAGTAGTTCAGTGCTCAGTAGATCAGTGGTCAGTAGATCAGTGCTCAGTAGTTCAGTAGATCAGTGCTCAGTAGTTCAGTGCTCAGTAGATCAGTGCTCAGTAGATCAGTGCCCAGTAGATCAGTGCCCAGTAGATCAGTGCTCAGTAGATCAGTGCTCAGTAGATCAGTGCTCAGTAGATCAGTGCTCAGTAGTTCAGTAGATCAGTGCTCAGTAGTTCAGTGCTCAGTAGATCAGTGGTCAGTAGATCAGTGCTCAGTAGATCAGTGCTCAGTAGATCAGTGGTCAGTAGTTCAGTAGATCAGTAGTTCAGTAGATCAGTGCTCAGTAGATCAGTGCTCAGTAGTTCAGTGCCCAGTAGATCAGTGCTCAGTAGTTCAGTAGATCAGTGCTCAGTAGATCAGTGCTCAGTAGTTCAGTAGATCAGTGCTCCGTAGATCAGTTCTCAGTAGTTCAGTGCCCAGTAGATCAGTGCTCAGTAGATCAGTGCTCAGTAGATCAGTGCTCAGTAGATCAGCGCTCAGTAGATCAGTGCTCAGTAGTTCAGTGCTCAGTAGATCAGTGTTCAGTAGATCAGTGCTCAGTAGATCAGTGCCCAGTAGTTCAGTGCTCAGTAGATCAGTAGATCAGTGCTCAGTAGATCAGTGCTCAGTAGATCAGTGCTCAGTAGATCAGTGTTCAGTAGATCAGTGCTCAGTAGATCAGTGCCCAGTAGTTCAGTGCTCAGTAGATCAGTAGATCAGTGCTCAGTATATCAGTGCTCAGTAGTTCAGTGCTCAGTAGATCAGTAGATCAGTGCTCAGTAGATCAGTAGATCAGTGCTCAGTAGATCAGGGTTCAGTAGATCAGTAGATCAGTGCCCAGTAGTTCAGTGCTCAGTAGATCAGTAGATCAGTGCTCAGTAGTTCAGTAGATCAGTGCTCAGTAGATCAGTGCTCAGTAGTTCAGTGCTCAGTAGATCAGTGCTCAGTAGATCAGTGCTCAGTAGTTCAGTAGATCAGTGCTCAGTAGATCAGTGCACAGTAGATCAGTGCTCAGTAGATCAGTAGATCAGTGCTCAGTAGATCAGTGTTCAGTAGATCAGTGCTCAGTAGATCAGTGCCCAGTAGTTCAGTGCTCAGTAGATCAGTAGATCAGTGCTCAGTAGTTCAGTAGATCAGTGCTCAGTAGATCAGTGCTCAGTAGTTCAGTGCTCAGTAGATCAGTGCTCAGTAGATCAGTGCTCAGTAGTTCAGTGCTCAGTAGATCAGTGCTCAGTAGTTCAGTAGATCAGTGCTCAGTAGATCAGTGCTCAGTAGATCAGTGCCCAGTAGATCTATGCTCAGTAGATCAGTGCTCAGTAGTTCAGTGCTCAGTAGTTCAGTGCTCAGTAGATCAGTGCTCAGTAGATCAGTAGATCAGTAGATCAGTGCTCAGTAGATCAGTGCTCAGTAGTTCAGTAGATCAGTGCTCAGTAGATCAGTGCTCAGTAGATCAGTGCCCAGTAGATCAGTGCTCAGTAGATCAGTGCTCAGTAGTTCAGTGCTCAGTAGTTCAGTGCTCAGTAGATCAGTGCCCAGTAGATCAGTGCCCAGTAGTTCAGTGCTCAGTAGATCAGTGCTCAGTAGATCAGTAGATCAGTAGATCAGTAGATCAGTGCCCAGTAGTTCAGTGCTCAGTAGATCAGTGCTCAGTAGATCAGTGCCCAGTAGTTCAGTAGATCAGTGTTCAGTAGATCAGTGCTCAGTAGATCAGTGCTCAGTAGATAAGTGCTCAGTAGATCAGTGCCCAGTAGTTCAGTAGATCAGTGCTCAGTAGATCAGTGCCCAGTAGATCAGTGCCCAGTAGATCAGTGCTCAGTAGATCAGTGCTCAATAGTTCAGTGCTCAGTAGATCAGTGCTCAGTAGATCAGTGCCCAGTAGTTCAGTAGATCAGTGCTCAGTAGATCAGTGCCCAGTAGATCAGTGCCCAGTAGTTCAGTAGATCAGTGCCCAGTAGATCAGTGCCCAGTAGATCAGTGCCCAGTAGTTCAGTAGATCAGTGCTCAGTAGATCAGTGCCCAGTAGTTCAGTGCTCAGTAGATCAGTGCTCAGTAGATCAGTGCTCTCAGTAGATCAGTGCCTAGTAGTTAAGTGCTCAGTAGATCAGTAGATCAGTGCTCAGTAGTAGATCAGTGCTCAGTAGATCAGTGTTCAGTAGATCAGTGCTCAGTAGATCAGTGCTCAGTAGATCAGTGCTCAGTAGATCAGTGCTCAGTAGTTCAGTAGATCAGTGCTCAGTAGATCAGTGCTCAGTAGTTCAGTGCTCAGTAGATCAGTGCTCAGTAGATCAGTGCTCAGTAGTTCAGTGCTCAGTATATCAGTGCTCAGTAGTTCAGTAGATCAGTGCTCAGTAGATCAGTGCTCAGTAGATCAGTGCCCAGTAGATCAGTGCTCAGTAGATCAGTGCTCAGTAGTTCAGTGCTCAGTAGATCAGTGCTCAGTAGATCAGTGCTCAGTAGATCAGTGCCCAGTAGTTCAGTAGATCAGTGCTCAGTAGATCAGTGCCCAGTAGATCAGTGCCCAGTAGTTCAGTAGATCAGTGCCCAGTAGATCAGTGCCCAGTAGATCAGTGCCCAGTAGTTCAGTAGATCAGTGCTCAGTAGATCAGTGCCCAGTAGTTCAGTAGATCAGTGTTCAGTAGATCAGTGCTCAGTAGATCAGTGCTCAGTAGATCAGTGCTCAGTAGATAAGTGCTCAGTAGTTCAGTAGATCAGTGCTCAGTAGTTCAGTAGATCAGTAGATCAGTGCCCAGTAGATCAGTGCTCAGTACATCAGTGCTCAGTACATCAGTGCCCAGTAGATCAGTGCTCAGTAGTTCAGTAGTTCAGTGCCCAGTAAATCAGTGGTCAGTAGATCAGTGCTCAGTAGATCATTGTCCAGTAGATCAGTGTTCAGTAGTTCAGTGCTCAGTAGATCAGTGCTCAGTAGATCAGTGTTCAGGAGATCAGTGCTCGGTAGATCAGTGCTCAGTAGATCAGTGCCCAGTAGTTCAGTAGATCAGTGCCCAGTAGATCAGTGCTCAGTAGATCAGTGCTCAGTAGATCAGTGCTCAGTAGATCAGTGCTCAGTAGTTCAGTGCTCAGTAGATCAGTGCTCAGTAGTTCAGTAGATCAGTGCTCAGTAGATCAGTAGATCAGTGCTCAGTAGATCAGTGTTCAGTAGATCAGTGCTCAGTAGATCAGTGCCCAGTAGTTCAGTGCTCAGTAGATCAGTAGATCAGTGCTCAGTAGTTCAGTAGATCAGTGCTCAGTAGATCAGTGCTCAGTAGTTCAGTGCTCAGTAGATCAGTGCTCAGTAGATCAGTGGTCAGTAGATCAGTGCTCAGTAGATCAGTGCTCAGTAGTTCAGTAGATCAGTGCTCAGTAGTTCAGTAGGTCAGTAGATCAGTGCCCAGTAGATCAGTGCTCAGTACATCAGTGCTCAGTAGATCAGTGCTCAGTAGTTCAGTAGTTCAGTGCCCAGTAGATCAGTGGTCAGTAGATCAGTGCTCAGTAGATCAGTGTTCAGTAGTTCAGTGCTCAGTAGATCAGTGGTCAGTAGATCAGTGCTCAGTAGTTCAGTAGATCAGTGCTCAGTAGTTCAGTGCTCAGTAGATCAGTGCTCAGTAGATCAGTGCCCAGTAGATCAGTGCCCAGTAGATCAGTGCTCAGTAGATCAGTGCTCAGTAGATCAGTGCTCAGTAGATCAGTGCTCAGTAGTTCAGTAGATCAGTGCTCAGTAGATCAGTGGTCAGTAGTTCAGTAGTTCAGTGCTCAGTAGATCAGTGGTCAGTAGATCAGTGCTCAGTAGATCAGTGCTCAGTAGATCAGTGGTCAGTAGTTCAGTAGATCAGTAGTTCAGTAGATCAGTGCTCAGTAGATCAGTGCCCAGTAGTTCAGTGTTCAGTAGTTCAGTGCTCAGTAGATCAGTAGATCAGTGCTCAGTAGATCAGTGCTCAGTAGATCAGTGTTCAGTAGATCAGTGCTCAGTAGATCAGTGCCCAGTAGTTCAGTGCTCAGTAGATCAGTGCTCAGTAGTTCAGTGCTCAGTAGATCAGTAGATCAGTGCTCAGTAGATCAGTAGATCAGTGCTCAGTAGATCAGTGTTCAGGTGATCAGTGCTCAGTAGATCAGTGCCCAGTAGTTCAGTGCTCAGTAGATCAGTAGATCAGTGCTCAGTAGTTCAGTAGATCAGTGCTCAGTAGATCAGTGCTCAGTAGTTCAGTGCTCAGTAGATCAGTGCTCAGTAGATCAGTGCTCAGTAGTTCAGTGCTCAGTAGATCAGTGCTCAGTAGTTCAGTAGATCAGTGCTCAGTAGATCAGTGCACAGTAGATCAGTGCTCAGTAGATCAGTAGATCAGTGCTCAGTAGATCAGTGTTCAGTAGATCAGTGCTCAGTAGATCAGTAGATCAGTGCTCAGTAGATCAGTGTTCAGGTGATCAGTGCTCAGTAGATCAGTGCCCAGTAGTTTAGTGCTCAGTAGATCAGTAGATCAGTGCTCAGTAGTTCAGTAGATCAGTGCTCAGTAGATCAGTGCTCAGTAGTTCAGTGCTCAGTAGATCAGTGCTCAGTAGATCAGTGCTCAGTAGTTCAGTGCTCAGTAGATCAGTGCTCAGTAGTTCAGTAGATCAGTGCTCAGTAGATCAGTGCTCAGTAGATCAGTGCCCAGTAGATCTGTGCTCAGTAGATCAGTGATCAGTAGTTCAGTGCTCAGTAGTTCAGTGCTCAGTAGATCAGTGCTCAGTAGATCAGTAGATCAGTAGATCAGTGCTCAGTAGATCAGTGCTCAGTAGTTCAGTAGATCAGTGCTCAGTAGATCAGTGCTCAGTAGATCAGTGCTCAGTAGATCAGTGCTCAGTAGTTCAGTGCTCAGTAGTTCAGTGCTCAGTAGATCAGTGCTCAGTAGATCAGTGCTCAGTAGATCAGTGCTCAGTAGATCAGTGCTCAGTAGATCAGTGCCCAGTAGTTCAGTGCTCAGTAGATCAGTGCTCAGTAGATCAGTGCTCAGTAGTTCAGTAGATCAGTGCTCAGTAGATCAGTGCTCAGTAGTTCAGTGCTCAGTAGATCAGTGCTCAGTAGATCAGTGCTCAGTAGTTCAGTGCTCAGTATATCAGTGCTCAGTAGTTCAGTAGATCAGTGCTCAGTAGATCAGTGCTCAGTAGATCAGTGCCCAGTAGATCAGTGCTCAGTAGATCAGTGCTCAGTAGTTCAGTGCTCAGTAGATCAGTGCTCAGTAGATCAGTGCTCAGTAGATCAGTGCCCAGTAGTTCAGTGCCCAGTAGATCAGTGCCCAGTAGTTCAGTAGATCAGTGCCCAGTAGATCAGTGCCCAGTAGATCAGTGCCCAGTAGTTCAGTAGATCAGTGCTCAGTAGATCAGTGCCCAGTAGTTCAGTAGATCAGTGTTCAGTAGATCAGTGCTCAGTAGATCAGTGCTCAGTAGATCAGTGCTCAGTAGATAAGTGCTCAGTAGTTCAGTAGATCAGTGCTCAGTAGTTCAGTAGATCAGTAGATCAGTGCCCAGTAGATCAGTGCTCAGTACATCAGTGCTCAGTACATCAGTGCCCAGTAGATCAGTGCTCAGTAGTTCAGTAGTTCAGTGCCCAGTAAATCAGTGGTCAGTAGATCAGTGCTCAGTAGATCATTGTCCAGTAGATCAGTGTTCAGTAGTTCAGTGCTCAGTAGATCAGTGCTCAGTAGATCAGTGTTCAGGAGATCAGTGCTCGGTAGATCAGTGCTCAGTAGATCAGTGCCCAGTAGTTCAGTAGATCAGTGCCCAGTAGATCAGTGCTCAGTAGATCAGTGCTCAGTAGATCAGTGCTCAGTAGATCAGTGCTCAGTAGTTCAGTGCTCAGTAGATCAGTGCTCAGTAGTTCAGTAGATCAGTGCTCAGTAGATCAGTAGATCAGTGCTCAGTAGATCAGTGTTCAGTAGATCAGTGCTCAGTAGATCAGTGCCCAGTAGTTCAGTGCTCAGTAGATCAGTAGATCAGTGCTCAGTAGATCAGTGCTCAGTAGATCAGTGCTCAGTAGTTCAGTGCTCAGTAGATCAGTGCTCAGTAGATCAGTGCTCAGTAGATCAGTGCTCAGTAGATCAGTGCTCAGTAGTTCAGTAGATCAGTGCTCAGTAGTTCAGTAGGTCAGTAGATCAGTGCCCAGTAGATCAGTGCTCAGTACATCAGTGCTCAGTAGATCAGTGCTCAGTAGTTCAGTAGTTCAGTGCCCAGTAGATCAGTGGTCAGTAGATCAGTGCTCAGTAGATCAGTGTTCAGTAGTTCAGTGCTCAGTAGATCAGTGGTCAGTAGATCAGTGCTCAGTAGTTCAGTAGATCAGTGCTCAGTAGTTCAGTGCTCAGTAGATCAGTGCTCAGTAGATCAGTGCCCAGTAGATCAGTGCCCAGTAGATCAGTGCTCAGTAGATCAGTGCTCAGTAGATCAGTGCTCAGTAGATCAGTGCTCAGTAGTTCAGTAGATCAGTGCTCAGTAGATCAGTGGTCAGTAGTTCAGTAGTTCAGTGCTCAGTAGATCAGTGGTCAGTAGATCAGTGCTCAGTAGATCAGTGCTCAGTAGATCAGTGGTCAGTAGTTCAGTAGATCAGTAGTTCAGTAGATCAGTGCTCAGTAGATCAGTGCCCAGTAGTTCAGTGCCCAGTAGTTCAGTGCTCAGTAGATCAGTAGATCAGTGCTCAGTAGATCAGTGCTCAGTAGATCAGTGTTCAGTAGATCAGTGCTCAGTAGATCAGTGCCCAGTAGTTCAGTGCTCAGTAGATCAGTGCTCAGTAGTTCAGTGCTCAGTAGATCAGTAGATCAGTGCTCAGTAGATCAGTAGATCAGTGCTCAGTAGATCAGTGTTCAGGTGATCAGTGCTCAGTAGATCAGTGCCCAGTAGTTCAGTGCTCAGTAGATCAGTAGATCAGTGCTCAGTAGTTCAGTAGATCAGTGCTCAGTAGATCAGTGCTCAGTAGTTCAGTGCTCAGTAGATCAGTGCTCAGTAGATCAGTGCTCAGTAGTTCAGTGCTCAGTAGATCAGTGCTCAGTAGTTCAGTAGATCAGTGCTCAGTAGATCAGTGCACAGTAGATCAGTGCTCAGTAGATCAGTAGATCAGTGCTCAGTAGATCAGTGTTCAGTAGATCAGTGCTCAGTAGATCAGTAGATCAGTGCTCAGTAGATCAGTGTTCAGGTGATCAGTGCTCAGTAGATCAGTGCCCAGTAGTTTAGTGCTCAGTAGATCAGTAGATCAGTGCTCAGTAGTTCAGTAGATCAGTGCTCAGTAGATCAGTGCTCAGTAGTTCAGTGCTCAGTAGATCAGTGCTCAGTAGATCAGTGCTCAGTAGTTCAGTGCTCAGTAGATCAGTGCTCAGTAGTTCAGTAGATCAGTGCTCAGTAGATCAGTGCTCAGTAGATCAGTGCCCAGTAGATCTGTGCTCAGTAGATCAGTGCTCAGTAGTTCAGTGCTCAGTAGTTCAGTGCTCAGTAGATCAGTGCTCAGTAGATCAGTAGATCAGTAGATCAGTGCTCAGTAGATCAGTGCTCAGTAGTTCAGTAGATCAGTGCTCAGTAGATCAGTGCTCAGTAGATCAGTGCTCAGTAGATCAGTGCTCAGTAGTTCAGTGCTCAGTAGTTCAGTGCTCAGTAGATCAGTGCCCAGTAGATCAGTGCCCAGTAGTTCAGTGCTCAGTAGTTCAGTAGATCAGTAGATCAGTGATCAGTAGATCAGTAGATCAGTAGATCAGTAGATCAGTAGATCAGTAGATCAGTGCCCAGTAGTTCAGTGCTCAGTAGATCAGTGCTCAGTAGATCATTGCTCAGTAGACCCAAGATTAAGTCAAACTTTGAGATTTTGTCTCATCTCAAATCCTAGATATCAGCTTAGTTATTATATGTTATGCTTTGAGACCTTTTTTGATGATTGAAATGGTAGAGTTTTTTGGTTGAGTCAAATCTTGCAATGAGAAAAGGAAATGTTTTATGATGATAACAGTATGACAGAAATCTGAATTATGACCCATCCATAGTTATGTCTGGAACAGATATGTAGGCTGTGTGTGACATTGTATAGTTCGGTCCTTGACTAATCATGTTCTGTACTATGCATTATGTCATGTTTAATGTGGACCCCAGGAAGAGTAGCTGATGCTTTTGTCAGCGGCTAATGGGGATCTTACTAATAAGTATCAAACATCAAAATAGTTCAGCTTTGTTAGGGGAGCCTGGCTCCTCCAGTAAGGAGGAGTTTATAGCCCAATACAAAGGTCGCTGTAACGTCTCCCATCTACAGTCACTCCAGAGCAGGTGCGTTTAGGGCGTGTGTTTGACACTTCACCCCAGACTTCTTGTGTCAGGGGAACTGTTGTGCACTCACCTTTGGTCTAATAATTCAGAACAGAATGGACAGTAAGCCTGATTATATTCTGATTTCAAGATCAATTTCAATACCACTTAGTTGCAGAAGGCATTTACCGGGCTTGGTACAGGGAGGTACACTACGGTTAACAGGGCTCTGAGAGAATGAAGACCAGACGTTTTGAGAAGAACAATCCATTTACCTTGGAACTGGATTCCGTTTATCAGTTTTTTGGTCTCCTGGCCTGAACAGATGTTATTGAAGAGAATGAAAATACTCCTATTGGCTGGATGGCTTCCAGTAACGACCCATAATTCCTACAACCTGTCTGTACTGAACAATAAAACACCATTGTGTAACAAAGTATGTGCTAAGTGAAATAGAAGTTCGGTTCGGCTGGACACATTCAATAAACAATGGGGAAATCATCACAGACCCTAAAGTCTGTGCGGCACAGTGTGTTTCCATATCTATTGATCTTGTACAGGCCGCCATCTACATAAATGAGTGGTCAGAAGCTGGCTGAAGACTGACTCTAATGTCTGTATTTAATATAGCTGCATGGTGAAAGTAATGGCACATCTCAATGCCAACATCTAACTGCAAATAAAACCACTGCTCTACCTGCACAAAGGTTCATTTCTGCAGGGTTATTGCACTCGTAGGATCCTACCTCTTGGACAAACAGACTCTGCGCCTCCTTCTCTGCATTCTCAGGCACTGTGGGGTAGACAGTTCTTCCTTGACGTCTCTGAGTCGAAATCTGTAGATGCAAAACAGTTTTATTTATTAAATCAAGTTCATGCCAGGCTCTGGTTAAATTATGAGACTGGATGAGCGTAGACTGATGCTCTGTGCCAACACAGATTCCGAACATGTTTTTTTCTCAGTACTACAGTATGTGGACCTGGTTTACTAAATGCTCCGGGAAAATATTGTTTCATGCTAGAGAATGGTCTCAGGTCTGTGGAGGTTCTAGAGGGCAGAGAGGGAGGCAGGGCCAGAATGGGATGCTCCTCTCCTACACATTGTTGAGCTCCAGGCCAGGGCCAGGGAACCACATACAGACAGACACGCCCAGGGCCTCAGCCTGGCTCTCAGCCACTCAGCCCAGCCATGGGGCTCCCTCCCTCCCTGAGGAGCTGGGTCCGGATTCACAAAACATTCCTTACGAAAAAACATAAGAGGTTTCTTTAGGAAAAAAATAATTAGTTCATAAGATAGTTCGTAAATGCAATTCCTCTAAATATTCTTAGGAATTTGTAGTTTTCTTAGGAACTTCGTAAATAGCTTCTTTATGTGTCATTGACAGTAGTGACATGCTTGAAACCAATAAATACGTTTACGTGACAGGGATGATAGGATTTGGTTACGTCATTATTTTTCACACATTATAGCCATCAGATTATATCAAAACAAAAATGGATAACCAAGGAAAGAGCAAAAAACCCATCAGCAAACAAGAGCTTGAAGTGACGGTGGAGGAAAGAGCAGACAGGAAAAGGTTGCTGTTGGGGAGACTGAATAACTGCTGGGTCACTGCAGAGACCAGTCAGAGAGGATGGGTGAGAGTGGCCATTCCTGTCTCTGCCGCCGGGGGTATAGCAAGGGACAGTGACGCTGTGAAAAAAGAAGTGGTCCGACATCAAGAAGAAGAAGGGAGCGTAGAGACCATTCATGTGGACCAACTGGACGAGGTGTCGTTCATGATAGGAGAGATGGTGGTAGAGGAACTGTGCAACCGGTAAGTTAGGCAGCTACGTTAGCTAGCTAACGTGTAACAACATTATAGCCAACAACATAGCCAACGACATTAACGTTAATGATATAGCTAATCTGATGGCTATAATGTGTGAAAAATAATGACATGACCAAATCCTATCATCCCTGTCACGTAAACGTATTTATTGGTTTCAAGCATGTCACTAATGTCAATGACACATAAAGAAGCTATTTACGAAGTTCCTAAATAAAAATATTTACGAAGTTCCTAAAGAAACCTCTTATGTTTTTTCGTAAGGAATGTTTTGTGAATCCGGACCCAGCTCCTCCTAAATACAGCCAGTTAAGTTAGCCAATATCTTTTTTGCAAATTGATGACATAGCGGTAGCTATATAACACTCACAGAATTTTGTAATGCATTGTTAATTACTAGCTAGCTAGATAATGAGTGATTCACTTGTTTTCTGGCTGTATTTAAATATCCGGTAGCCAACTGTGTCTGTGGCGCAAGAAAACTTTCATGTTTACAAAATTATCCATTCGTCTCAAGACAAGGGTTTAACTGTCCTAAAGGTAAGTACATTTCCAAGAAGAAATCCTGAAACATTATTTTCAAGAATTCCATCTGTTCTTAACTTTTTTATCAGGAAGAAACATAGAAAAACCTTAAGAACATTTCCAACTTTATTGAGGAATAGCAACTTTGCTTAACTTTCTTCATACGTCTATAATTAAGGAAAAAAATTCAGTTAAGAAGACATTTCTTCTTAAGATGGTTTTGTGAATCCGGCCTCTGGACTTTTGCACACACTGTATATAGACTTTTTCTATTGTGTTATTGACTGTACGTGGCCAGGTCGCAGTTGTAAAGGAGAACTTGTTCTCAACTGGCCTACCAGGTTAATCTCTCTCTCTCTCTCTGGTCTCTCTCTCTCTCTCTGGTCTCTCTCTCTCTCTCTCTCTCTCTCTCTCTCTCTCTCTCTCTCTCTCTCTCTCTCTCTCTCTCTCTCTCTCTCAACAGAATCTACTCAGTAGGACTTCATTGTCAGTAAGACCGTTTTTCACTAAGACAAGATACATTTTGTGAATTAATTACTGTACATGTGGGACTCCTTTTAGATATGAGTAATGTCTTGATATGCACGAGGATTTATGGAAGTCAACTACTGTTGGAGATCCCTGCTGTTGTTCTTCATTCTTAACAGCACATGTTCATCCCAGTTAGGAGCGTAGCCTAGTTTTGAGTTCCCATTGGAGACGTGTCTGACACGTCTCACTTAAAAGGAGATTCCCACTGATAATAACTGTTCAACAGAGTGTTTTGTACCCCTATCCCCTCTAGATGTTTACTCCATGGTGATTCCTTAAGCAGAAACGTTTCAACTTAACATCTTTAAAGTAGGAGATATAAAAATAAAGCACCACTACAGAGGAGGCAGCAGAGCACAGTTACCCCACATGGGTGAGAGAGAAACAAACTACAGCAAATCATTTTTTCACGAGGCAAATTCTTATTTTTAATGACAGCCTAGAAGCAGTAGGTTAACTGCCTTGTTCAGGCGCAGAACAACATATTTTTTACCTTGTCAGCTCGGTGATTTGATCTTGCAACCTTTCAGATTACTAGTCCAACACTCTAACCACTAGGCTAACCGCAAGAACAACAAACATTAACTTCCTCACCTAACTCAAATCCTTTTAAAGCCAAACTGGACATAGTTCAGAGGAGAACCGTGATGTGTCTGTGGTCCCTGACTTACGTTAAGTATACAGTATTTTCAAGATCAGGGCAATGGGACAGTGGTGAGGTAAGCAATTCAACACAGCTGTAGATTTCCTGTTCATGCAGCTTTTGCTGAGCAACTTAACCAATAGGTCTGCTTTCGTCATTATCTCTGAACGCCAGCAGATACATTTTCAGTATTTCTCCAGCATGCAAGGCAAAATAGCTCTCCAATTAAACTTAAATTGAGTCACAGACTGTGAAATGAGACACAAAAGCCAGAGCAGGCCAGTACAGACGTCATTTTCTATTCGCAAAGCCCAAACAAAGAATGGAAAATAGACATTCAATATACTAGCCCAAACCTCAACCCAAGGCTTATCAATACTAGACCAAACCTCACCCCAAGGCTAATCAATACTAGACCAAACCTCACCACAAGGCTAATCAATACTAGACCAAACCTCACCTAAAAGCTAATCAATACTAGACCAAACCTCACCTAAAGGCTAATCAATACTAGACCAAACCTCACCCCAAGGCTAATCAATGCTACACCAAACCTCACCTCAAGGCTAATCAATACTAGACCAAACCTCACCTCAAGGCTAATCAATACTAGACCAAGCCTCACCCCAAGGCTAATCAATACTAGACCAAACCTCACCTAAAGGCTAATCAATGCTACACCAAACCTCACCCCAAAGCTAATCAATACTAGACCAAACCTCACCTGAAGGCTAATCAATACTAGATCAAACCTCACCCCAAGACTAATCAATGCTACACCAAACCTCACCTCAAGGCTAATCAATACTAGACCAAACCTCACCTAAAGGCTAATCAATACTAGACCAAACCTCACCCCAAGGTGCAATACCACTAAAAGAAAGAGAACAGTTCTATCTCATATTTTCTTGCCGAAATGATTTCTTTGTGAATCAGTGGGATATTATTATGCACTGTACAGGTTAGGTCATAGAGCCTAATGACGGGTCCAGATGTCCTTTCAGGTAACTAACCTAACGTACAGGAGTGCAGGGCTCCAGTTACAAACAGTGACTTTAATGTGATGTTAGCTAATAGTTAGCTACCGCTGAGCATTGCATTCCTGCTGAGTCAGCCTGGTGCTAGTAAAGCCTAGCCCTGTGCTGCCTGCCAAAAATACAATTAATAAATTATGGGATGAGTGAGGTTGCCTCACAATTTTACTATAGAGAGTCACCAAATCAGTTTTAACATTGCTGGCGTAATGTACTGTACCAAATGTTTCATTGCCAGTCATGTTTGTTTTTTCGTGACAATACCAAAACAAAGCTGTCACAACCACGCTCATGAATAAGTGCATTTGTGTCATCAGTAGAGGACTAGATCTGATTCAGGGATGGACTTCGTCATTAGAATTTCCATTTGGTTAGGCGACAATCACCAGAAGCAGTCAATCTTGCACGACAACTGCAATGAGGACCATATTAAGGTCCTATTTGTGAGACAGAGTTCCCTCCTCCACTTCCTCTCCCCAGCCCCAGGTTTCCTGCTGGGAGTTGGTAATCTCTCCATGATCTAACCAGCAGAAACAAACACTAACACGTCGTCCCTCACAACACTTTGCTGAACGTCCTGGGGTCAACCACTGATGATACATATTGTAGGTCTGCTACTACAGAGGAATCTCCCATATTTACTTCTCCGGAAATTACTATTACACTTCTCCTTATCTCCTGTTCCCCTCAGGTCTCTCTCTGAACCCTAATACTTGAAGACATACGAAGAGTTGTATTAGAAACATCCTGCCATGCTGAAGTGGCTCCAATAGGGAGAAATAGCAAGAGGGGGAATAGAAAGATGAGGACGAGGAAGAGGATGAATAGAAAGAGGAGGAAAAGGATGAAGAAGAAGAGGAAGATGAGGAAGATGAGGAAGAGGATGACTAGGAAGAGGAGGAAGAGGATGGATTAGGAAGTGGAAGGTGAGGATGATGAGGAAGGAGGAAGATGAAGAGGAGGACAATAAAGAGGAAGAAGATGAATAAGAAGAGGATGAATAGGAAGAGGAAGATGAAGAATAGGAATATGAGGAAGATGAGGAAGAGGAGGAATATGAAGAGGATGAAGATGAGGAAGCAGATGAATAGGAAGATGAGGAAGAGGATGAAGATGAGGAATAGGATGGAGAGGAAGCGGAAGAGGAGGAATAGGAAGATGAGGAAGAGGAGGAAGCGGAAGATGAGGATGAAGAGTATGAATAGGGAGAGGATGGAGAGGACGATGAGGAAGTGGATGAAGAGGAGGAATAGGGAGGATGGAGAGGAAGAGGAGGAATAGGAAGAGGATGAATAGGAAGATGAGGAAGGGGAGAAAGGGGAGAAAGATGAGGATGAGGAAGAGGAGGAATAGGAAGAGGATGAATAGGAAGAGGAGGAATAGGAATAGTAGTAATCCCAAAGAAATTCCCTAAGAGGACACGTTGACTAAGCCTGGAGGAACCAGTGGTTGGCTCTCCTAACGCCCTAAACAAATGTTGGGGCTCAGTCACGATGTCTTCAGATGTCATCACCTGTCACTCCCTTCACAACACACCGCTTGTAGCAGGACTCGTATGTCATGGCCAGAGCAGAGAGTTCCACTGTTGACTGAGAAATTGGATAGCTGTAACGGTTTTCTTGACTCGAAGGAGAGGCTGACCAAAGCGCAGCGTGGTTATTTTGATTCATGTTTAATAAACCATTTCACATGAACAAACTAACAAAAACAAGAAACGTGAAAACCCAAAACAGTCCTATCTGGTGCAAACACAGAGGCAGGAACAATCACCCACAAACACACAGTGAAACCCAGGCTACCTAATTATGATTCTCAATCAGAGACAACTAATGACACCTGCCTCTGATTGAGAACCATACTAGGCCGAAACATAGAAATACCCAAATCACAGAAAAACAAACATAGACTGCCCACCCCAACTCACGCCCTGCCCATACTAAATAATGTCAAAACAAAGGAAATAAAGGTCAGAACGTGACAATAGCCTGATAGTCCATGAGAAAGCGCCAGTAAGTATTCTTATTTTTTGGCCATAAAGCAACAAAAAAGAACTGTTAACCCGCTGAATAAATCTAGGAAATCGAAGCCTTTCCTTTCAAATGTTTATTTTTCAACATAGCTATATCCTAAGGAAAATATCTAAAAAACCATTACGGCTTCTGGAAAAAAAGGAACCTTCTCAATAGACGAGAGAGAGAAAACATATCCGTTGGATCGTGAGACAGTGAGGAAGGGTCATGTTTTGCTGATACAGGATGCCATTCCTGTCACTGTTAAAGAGCATCTTCCAAAGTGGTCTCACTTCCTGAAGCGCTTCTGCCAGGCCAGATTCCCATTTCACAATGTGTCGTGTAGCGATGGAAAGTTTGAGAGGGTGACATGGGCTAAGTCCTGCTGAATGGGCTTAGAGATAGTGTAAGGAAGGGCTAGGCCCTATCTCAACAAAACAGACGACCCCTGACCTCTAAAGTGTGAAGCAGGGATGTGAACGTAAGGTTAGCCTCTGTGAATGACCTCACCGTACTCTTGTAACATGGGCCTGGCTGGGCCACACTGAAATAGCATGAAATCACAATAAACACGACAACCAAAACATGCACGTGGGAGGCAGACAGGATTGATGGGATGATGGCTGGATGATGACACTATGCACCAGTGGCAGGATGGGACGGCGGCTTCGGGAAGTCGAAAGGAGGTGGAGTGTGTTTGTTCATACATAACAACTGGTGTGCTGCTTCAAGTGTGAAGGAAATCTCGTGCCTTTGTTCACCTGATACAGAACACCTGATGGTGAGCTGCAGACCCTTTAATCTACCAAGACAGTTCTCATCCATAATTGTCACGACTGTCTCCATCCCTCCATAAGCCAACACCACTCTGGCACTCAACGAACTGTATGGGGTCATAAACAAACAACCTCCCACCTGGACAAGAGGGGAAATAACTATGTGTGAATTCTGTTCATAGACTACAGTTCAGCGTTCAACACGATAGTCCTCTCCAAGCTCATCACCAAGCTATGGCCCCTGGGACTGAACCTCTGCCTACATATATACATATCTACCTCAAATACCTTGTACCCCTGTACATTGATCTGGTACTGGTACTCCCTGTATATAGCTCTACATTGATCTGGTACTGGTACTCCCTGTATATAGCTCCACATTGATCTGGTACTGGTACTCCCTGTATATAGCTCCACATTGATCTGGTACTGGTACTCCCTGTATATAGCTGCACATTGATCTGGTACTGGTACTCCCTGTATATAGCTCCACATTGATCTGGTACTGGTATTCCCTGTATGTAACTCTACAATGATCTGGTACTGGTATTCCCTGTATGTAACTCTACAATGATCTGGTACTGGTATTCCCTGTATGTAACTCTACAATGATCTGGTACTGGTACACCCTGTATGTAACTCTACAATGATCTGGTACTGGTACTCCCTGTATGTAACTCTACAATGATCTGGTACTGGTATTCCCTGTATGTAACTCTACAATGATCTGGTACTGGTACTCCCTGTATGTAACTCTACAATGATCTGGTACTGGTATTCCCTGTATGTAACTCTACAATGATCTGGTAACTCTACAATGATCTGGTACTGGTATTCCCTGTATGTAACTCTACAATGATCTGGTACTGGTACTCCCTGTATGTAACTCTACAATGATCTGGTACTGATATTCCCTGTATGTAACTCTACAATGATCTGGTACTGGTACTCCATGTATATAGCAATACATCTTACCATTTTATTTTCAAACTGCATCGTTGGCAAGGGCTCGTAAGCAAGCGTTTCAGGGAAAAAGTCTACACCTGAAACCCCACCTCTTTAAGGAATACCTAGGATAGGATAAAGTAATCCTTCTCACCCCCCCTCCCCCCCCTTAAAATATTTAGATGCACTATTGTAAAGTGGTTGTTCCACTGGATGTCATAAGGTGAATGCACCAATTTGTAAGTCGCTCTGGATAAGAGCGTCTGCTAAATGACTTAAATGTAAATGTAAATGTATTCAGCGCATGTCACAAATATAATTTGATTTGATTTGATGTTGATAGATCACATTAAGTTGATAGCAATTATCCAACACGGTGCACTATAATGGAAACTATCAAGATCTTATCAACATTGACATATTGTTTACCTTCAGTAATAAATGATATCCATCCTTACCTCACTGACTACTTATTCTGTAGCAGACTAGTCTAATGGTGTTCTCTTCTGTCCGGTAATCTCTGAGCTCTGCTCAAGAACAGAGGAATATCAAATCAAATTTGATTTGTCACATGCGCCGACTACAACAGACCTTACAGTGAAATGCTTTACTTACAAGCTCTTAACCAACAACGCAGTTCAAAAAAAATTAAGAAAATATTTAATAAATAAACTAAAGTAGAAAATAAACAATAAATAAAGTAACACAATAAAATAACGAGGCTATATACAGGGTGTAACGGCTCTCTTCTATCTCCTCCTCTGACGAAGAGGTAGAACAAGGATCGGACCAAAATGCAGCGTGATGATGATTTATGATAATATTTTAATAAAGGAAACGCTATACATGGAGAAACTACAAAAAAATAATGAAATAATGAAAACTGAAACAGCCCTATCTGGTGCAAACACAAAGACAGGAACAATCACCCACGAAACACTCAAAGAATATGGCTGCCTAAATATGGTTCCCAATCAGAGACAACGAAAATCACCTGCCTCTTGATTAAGAACCGCCTCAAGGCAACCATAGACTTTCCTAGACAACCCTACTCAGCCACAATCCCAATACCTACTAAAACCCCAATACAAAAACACACCACAAAATAAACCCATGTCACACCCTGGCCTGACCAAATAAATGAAGACAAACATACATACTTCGACCAGGGCGTGACACAGGGGGTACCGGTACCCAGTCAATGTGCGGGGGTACAGGTTAGTCGAGGTAATTGAGGTAATATGTACAAATAGGTATGGGTAAAATGATTATGCATAGATAATAAACAGCGAGTAGCAGCAATGTAAAAACAAAGGCGAGGGGGGGAATGTAAATAGTCCGGGTGGCCATTTGATGAATTGTTCAGCAGTCTTATGGCTTGGGGGTAGAAGCTGTTAAGGAGACTTTTGGACCTGGACTTGGCTCCGGTACCGCTAGGACGCCATGCGGGACACACTAATGGTATCTGAGCCTGGTTCTGGTGCCAGGTCAGAAGGCCAGAGGTGACTCACCTGGAAGTCCTCCTGGGGGAACTGCAGCATGTCCCGGAGGACATCACTGAGAATCTGGGTCTTCCTCTGGACAAGAACAGTCTCATAGTCCAGGGGTTCGATAACTTTGGGCTTCACCTGGGGAACACATAGACACAACATGCTGTTAATATACAGGTATTTACACAGAGAACATGCTGTTTTCAAAGCCGACCAGAGGAGTGCTTTGAAAAGGTGGATATCTCTTTTAGGGTTGACTTTCTCAACTCTAACAGACAACAGAAAGATGGCGGAGTCTCACTGTGGACTTCAAAGGGAGAGCTAAGAAGTGAACTTGGGCCCTGGTCAAAAGTAATACATTTTGGGACGCAGTCAGTATTGTAAGTTGAGCTCAGAGAATCTGTAGCTGCTGGGGCCCTTCTCACACATGCTATCTGTTAGTGACAACCCTATGAGGGCTTCAGCCTGCAGCCGCCCACAGAGAACACATCTGCCTTCACTAGCTCCCCGATGGAAGGCAGGATCATTATGACATCACTCTCTGACAGCTAACACACAGCTCTGATGGAAGGCAGAAACATTATGACATCATGTCACTCTCTGACAGCTAAAACACAGCTCTGATAGAAGGCAGAAACATTATGACATCACTCTCTGACAGCTAACACACAGCTCTGATGGAAGGTAGAAACATTATGACATCACTCTCTGACAGCTAACACACAGCTCTGATGGAAGGCAGAAACATTATGACATCATGTCACTCTCTGACAGCTAACACACAGCTCTGATGGAAGGCAGAAACATTATGACATCACCTTCTGACAGCTAACACACAGCTCTGATGGAAGGCAGGCAGGATCATTATGACATCACTCTCTGACAGCTAACACACAGCTCTGATGGAAGGCAGGCAGGATCATTATGACATCACTCTCTGAAAGCTAACACACAGCTCTGATGGAAGGCAGGCAGGATCATTATGACATCACTCTCTGACAGCTAACACACAGCTCTGATGGAAGGCAGGAAGGATAATTATAACATCACTCTCTGACAGCTAACACACAGCTCTGATGGAAGGCAGGCAGGATCATTATGACATCACTCTCTGACAGCTAACACACAGCTCTGATGGAAGGCAGGCAGGATCATCATGTCACTCTCTGACAGCTAACACACAGCTCTGATGGAAGGCAGAAACATTATGACATCACCTTCTGACAGCTAACACACAGCTCTGATGGAAGGCAGGCAGGATCATTATGACATCACTCTCTGACAGCTAACACACAGCTCTGATGGAAGGCAGGCAGGATCATTATGACATCACTCTCTGAAAGCTAACACACAGCTCTGATGGAAGGCAGGCAGGATCATTATGACATCACTCTCTGACAGCTAACACACAGCTCTGATGGAAGGTAGAAACATTATGACATCACTCTCTGACAGCTAACACACAGCTCTGATGGAAGGCAGAAACATTATGACATCATGTCACTCTCTGACAGCTAACACACAGCTCTGATGGAAGGCAGAAACATTATGACATCACCTTCTGACAGCTAACACACAGCTCTGATGGAAGGCAGGCAGGATCATTATGACATCACTCTCTGACAGCTAACACACAGCTCTGATGGAAGGCAGGCAGGATCATTATGACATCACTCTCTGAAAGCTAACACACAGCTCTGATGGAAGGCAGGCAGGATCATTATGACATCACTCTCTGACAGCTAACACACAGCTCTGATGGAAGGCAGGAAGGATAATTATAACATCACTCTCTGACAGCTAACACACAGCTCTGATGGAAGGCAGGCAGGATCATTATGACATCACTCTCTGACAGCTAACACACAGCTCTGATGGAAGGCAGGCAGGATCATCATGTCACTCTCTGACAGCTAACACACAGCTCTGATGGAAGGCAGAAACATTATGACATCACCTTCTGACAGCTAACACACAGCTCTGATGGAAGGCAGGCAGGATCATTATGACATCACTCTCTGACAGCTAACACACAGCTCTGATGGAAGGCAGGCAGGATCATTATGACATCACTCTCTGAAAGCTAACACACAGCTCTGATGGAAGGCAGGCAGGATCATTATGACATCACTCTCTGACAGCTAACACACAGCTCAGATGGAAGGCAGGCAGGATCATTATGACATCACTCTCTGACAGCTAACACACAGCTCTGATGGAAGGCAGGCAGGATCATTATGACATCACTCTCTGACAGCTAACACACAGCTCTGATGGAAGGCAGGCGGGATCATTATGACATCACTCTCTGACAGCTAACACACAGCTCTGATGGAAGGCAGGCAGGATCATTATGACATCACTCTCTGACAGCTAACACACAGCTCTGATGGAAGGCAGGCAGGATCATTATGACATCACTCTCTGACAGCTAACACACAGCTCAGATGGAAGGCAGGCAGGATCATTATGACATCACTCTCTGACAGCTAACACACAGCTCTGATGGAAGGCAGGCAGGATCATTATGACATCACTCTCTGACAGCTAACACACAGCTCTGATGGAAGGCAGGCAGGATCATCATGTCACTCTCTGACAGCTAACACACAGCTCTGATGGAAGGCAGAAACATTATGACATCACCTTCTGACAGCTAACACACAGCTCTGATGGAAGGCAGGCAGGATCATTATGACATCACTCTCTGACAGCTAACACACAGCTCTGATGGAAGGCAGGCAGGATCATTATGACATCACTCTCTGACAGCTAACACACAGCTCTGATGGAAGGCAGGCAGGATCATTATGACATCACTCTCTGACAGCTAACACACAGCTCTGATGGAAGGCAGGCAGGATCATTATGACATCACTCTCTGACAGCTAACACACAGCTCTGATGGAAGGCAGGCAGGATCATCATGTCACTCTCTGACAGCTAACACACAGCTCTGATGGAAGGCAGAAACATTATGACATCACCTTCTGACAGCTAACATACAGCTCTGATGGAAGGCAGGCAGGATCATTATGACATCACTCTCTGACAGCTAACACACAGCTCTGATGGAAGGCAGGCAGGATCATTATGACATCACTCTCTGACAGCTAACACACAGCTCAGATGGAAGGCAGGCAGGATCATTATGACATCACTCTCTGACAGCTAACACACAGCTCTGATGGAAGGCAGGCAGGATCATTATGACATCACTCTCTGACAGCTAACACACAGCTCTGATGGAAGGCAGGCGGGATCATTATGACATCACTCTCTGACAGCTAACACACAGCTCTGATGGAAGGCAGGCAGGATCATTATGACATCACTCTCTGACAGCTAACACACAGCTCTGATGGAAGGCAGGCAGGATCATCATGTCACTCTCTGACAGCTAACACACAGCTCTGATGGAAGGCAGAAACATTATGACATCACCTTCTGACAGCTAACACACAGCTCTGATGGAAGGCAGGCAGGATCATTATGACATCACTCTCTGACAGCTAACACACAGCTCTGATGGAAGGCAGGCAGGATCATTATGACATCACTCTCTGACAGCTAACACACAGCTCTGATGGAAGGCAGGATCATTATGACATCACTCTCTGACAGCTAACACACAGCTCTGATGGAAGGCAGGATCATTATGACATCACTCTCTGACAGCTAACACACAGCTCTGATGGAAGGCAGGCAGGATCATTATGACATCACTCTCTGACAGCTAACACACAGCTCTGATGGAAGGCAGAAACATTATGACATCACTCTCTGACAGCTAACACACAGCTCTGATGGAAGGCAGGATCATTATGACATCACTCTCTGACAGCTAACACACAGCTCTGATGGAAGGCAGGATCATTATGACATCACTCTCTGACAGCTAACACACAGCTCTGATGGAAGGCAGGCAGGATCATTATGACATCACTCTCTGACAGCTAACACACAGCTCTGTCCCATCATTAAGGACACGTTACAACTCAACACCATGGGTAAGAGCTACACTATTTAATGTTTAGAAAACACACATGATATCTATATATGAATGTTTGAACCTCACCGTCCAAACCATCTGGTTTTCTGATTGATATGATTACAGTTAGCTAAAAACATCGAACTGTTATATAATCAAGTTTCGGAGTATTTTAAAAACAGAATTGTGACGCATTGTTGTTCATATCAACATAAGGCCTTAAGCAGATAAGAATGTAGATTTCATTCCAGAGGGAATCAACTGTAGCTTTTGCGTCTCACGTAATGTCTTCTGCTTGGACAAGCTGTACCACAGCAGGCAGTGGAGTTACATAAGATACCTCATAGTGCTGCTACAGACCACATCCAACACTGACGATGACAATGTCCATCGAACTATATGAATTCACTGAAACACAAGGGACTTTGCTATATGGTAATGTTGGTGGTATTATCATGGTAGTGTATACGTGTCACGTCCTGACCTTAGTTCCTTTTGTATGTTTCTATTTTTAGGTTGGTCAGGGTGTGAGTTGGGGTGGGCATTCGATCTTTTTGTTCTATGTTTGGTATTTCTATGTGTTTGGCCTGGTATGGTTCCCAATCAGAGGCAGCTGTCAATTGTTGTCTCTGATTGAGAACCATATTTAGGCAGCCTGTTTTCCCACTCTTGTTTGTGGGTGTTTGTTTTCTGTTTAGTGTATGTTACCTTACAGAACTGTTTCGTTTCTTCCATTTCACTTTGTTATTTTGTTTTTGTGCGTTCAGTCAATAAATTATGACGGACACTTACCACGCTGCATATTGGTCCGATCCTTCTTACTCTTCATCAGACGAAGAGGAGATTCGTTACAATACGATATGGCATAGTTCAGACATCCACTCATCAAGCAGTAACAATACATAGTGGCCATAGAGGCAAAGGACACTTGAGACGACTAAATCTATACATTCTCACCAACTTGAGACGACTAAATCTATACATTCTCACCAGCTTGAGACGACTAAATATATACATTCTCAACAGCTTGAGACGACTAAATCTATACATTCTCAACAGCTTGAGACGACTAAATCTATACCTTCTCAACAGCTTGAGACGACTAAATCTATACATTCTCAACAGCTTGAGACGACTAAATCTATACATTCTCACCAACTTGAGACGACTAAATCTATACATTCTCACCAGCTTGAGACGACTAAATCTATACATTCTCACCAGCTTGAGACGACTAAATCTATACATTCTCACCAGCTTGAGATGACTAAATCTATACATTCTCACCAGCTTGAGACGACTAAATCTATACATTCTCACCAGCTTGAGACGACTAAATCTATACATTCTCACCAGCTTGAGATGACTAAATCTATACATTCTCACCAACTTGAGACGACTAAATCTATACATTCTCACCAACTTGAGACGACTAAATCTATACATTCTCAACAGCTTGAGACGACTAAATCTATACATTCTCACCAGCTTGAGACGACTAAATATATACATTCTCAACAGCTTGAGATGACTAAATATATACATTCTCACCAGCTTGAGACGACTAAATCTATACATTCTCACCAGCTTGAGACGACTAAATCTATACATTCTCACCAGCTTGAGATGACTAAATCTATACATTCTCACCAGCTTGAGACGACTAAATCTATACATTCTCACCAGCTTGAGACGACTAAATCTATACATTCTCACCAGCTTGAGATGACTAAATCTATACATTCTCACCAACTTGAGACGACTAAATCTATACATTCTCACCAACTTGAGACGACTAAATCTATACATTCTCAACAGCTTGAGACGACTAAATCTATACATTCTCACCAGCTTGAGACGACTAAATCTATACACTCTCAAAAGCTTGAGATGACTAAATATATACATTCTCACCAGCTTGAGACGACTAAATCTATACATTCTCAACAGCTTGAGACGACTAAATCTATACATTCTCAACAGCTTGAGACGACTAAATCTATACATTCTCACCAACTTGAGACAACTAAATCTATACATTCTCACCAACTTGAGACGACTAAATCTATACATTCTCACCAGCTTGAGACGACTAAATCTATACACTCTCAAAAGCTTGAGATGACTAAATATATACATTCTCAACAGCTTGAGACGACTAAATCTATACATTCTCACCAGCTTGAGACGACTAAATCTATACATTCTCACCAACTTGAGACAACTAAATCTATACATTCTCACCAACTTGAGACGACTAAATCTATACATTCTCACCAGCTTGAGACGACTAAATCTATACACTCTCAAAAGCTTGAGATGACTAAATATATACATTCTCAACAGCTTGAGACGACTAAATCTATACATTCTCACCAGCTTGAGACGACTAAATCTATACATTCTCAACAGCTCCGGTAGAGAACCAGGACTTTGGGTTGAGCAGCAGTACAGTTGCATCTAGTTTGATGATCTCAGAGGGAGAGTCTTGTTAATGGACCAGTTTTAAGATGTATTGCTAGCGGCCATGCTAATAACACAGTCAGCACCACAGTGTTGACTGGAGAGATCCCTGTTGTTGTCCCTTTCACGGTCACAGTGCAAGACAGTGAGGAGGAGGGTGTCTTCCTATCTGCTCCTAGCCTGTGAGGGCATTATCAGACATTCTTCAGAAGAGTGACGCTGGCTTATGCAAGCATGAATACGCACACACACACACACACACACACACACACACACACACACACACACACACACACACACACACACACACACACACACACACACACACACACACACACACACACACACACACACACACACACACACACACACACACACACACACACACACACACACACAAATGCAAACGTGCCCAAACATACCCTGCAGTGAGGTCTGACACACGCACACATACTTTCTAACACACTGAGACAAGAACACGAATGACAGCTGACAGAGTCATGCTCTCAGGCCAGGTGAGTGAGGAGACATGAATACAGACTGCTGGGAGATAACAGTCCAGACAGGTGAGCTGTGTGTGTGTGTGTGTGTGTGTGTGTGTGTGTGTGTGTGTGTGTGTGTGTGTGTGTGTGTGTGTGTGTGTGTGTGTGTGTGTGTGTGTGTGTGTGTGTGTGTGTGTGTGTGTGTGTGTGTGCGTGCGTGTGTGTGTGTGTGCACTCTCATCCTCTGTCAGCTGAAATCACCACATCGCTATGATCACAGAACAGGCCCCACAGCTACACAAGGCCAACCTGCCATAGAGACAGCTTACTGTAAACCTTGCATAACATTATAAACATAGGTAGCCTGTCCTGATTCCAGGTATGAACCTGTACATGGAATTTGACATTCTTTGAAAGCAAAAGGCGAATTTAATTCAGTGACTACACATTGAATATGACAGTTATGTTAACTGTTTCGCCCACAGGAGCCAATACTGTGGAAACCTCATTAAACAGGGATTTTCCCAGACACTTCCTGTGCATGACACACCTGGGGGTCAGGTGACAGTAAGCCAATCATCAGCCTACGGAAGCCAACAATACGCTACACACTGTTAAAGAAAACACAAAAAGCTCATTCAATTCAATACAGGTACTTGAGGAGAAATAGTACACATTTAATTTAGCCAATGTCACATGTGCATTATGTGATTGATTCCTGAGCCTTTCATTTTTTTAAATGTAACTAGGCAAGTCAGTTAAGAACAAATTCTTATTTACAATGAAGGCCTACCCCAGCCAAACGACACTGGGGCAATTGTGCACTGTCCTATGAGACTCCCAATCACAGCTGGTTGTGATACAACCTGGAATCGAACCAGGGTCTGTAGTGACACCTCCAGCACTGGGATGCAGTGCCTTAGACCACTGCACCACTCGGGAGCAGAGACACGCTCCCGAGTGATTTCACCCGGACTATTTACATTGACACCCTTTGTTTTTACACTACTGCTACTTGCTGTTCATTACCTATGCATCGTCACTTTACAAATGACCTCGACTAACCTGCACATTGACTCGGTACCGGCTGTATATAGCCTTGTTATTGTAATGTCATTTTTTTTGTTACTTTTTGATTTTATTACTTTTTAGAAAACTTTTGTTTATTTAGTAATAATAATAATAATAATAATATATGCTATTTAGCAGACGCTTTTATCCAAAGCGACTTACAGTCATGTGTGCATACATTCTATGTATGGGTGGTCCCGGGGATTGAACCCACTACCCTGGCGTTACAAGCGCCATGCTCTACCAACTGAGCTATTTTATTAACTCTATTTCTTGAACTGCATTGTTGGTTAAGGGCTTGTAAGTAAACATTTCAAGGTCAGGTCTACACTTGTTGTATTCGGCGCATGTGACAAATAACATGTGATTTGATTTGCCTATTGTCAACCTTCCTCCCACTGTCCACATGACCCTTGAGGTTCTCCATATGCCTGTGTCAGGGACCAGACGAGCATATTCAGACAAACCACAGAGTAAGCCCTGGATAAGAAAATGTCTATTCATTGACTGTAGCTCAGTCGTTCTAACTCCCTCAGCCATGACCACAGCCCAGTCATTCTCACTCCCTCAGCCCAGTGGCATGACCACAGCCCAGTCATTCTCACTCCCTCAGCCATGACCACAGCCCAGTCATTCTCACTCCCTCAGCCCAGTGGCATGACCACAGCCCAGTCATTCTCACTCCCTCAGCCATGACCACAGCCCAGTCATTCTCACTCCCTCAGCCCAGTGGCACGACCACAGCCCAGTCATTCTCACTCCCTCAGCCATGACCACAGCCCAGTCCACTGCTGCAGTGATGACCCTGATCCTCCTACAGCACAGCACAGTACAGCACAGTACAGCACAGCACAGTACAGCACAGCACAGTACAGCACAGCACAGCACAGTACAGTACAGCACAGCACAGTACAGCACAGCACAGCACAGCACAGCACAGCACAGTACAGTACAGCACAGTACAGCACAGTACAGCACAGTACAGCACAGTAGAGCAAGGCACAGCACAGCACAGTACAGTACAGTACAGCACAGTAGAGCAAGGCACAGCACAGCACAGTACAGCACAGTACAGTACAGCACAGCACAGTACAGCACAGTACAGCACAGTAGAGCAAGGCACAGCACAGCACAGTACAGCACAGTACAGTACAGTACAGCACAGTAGAGCAAGGCACAGCACAGTACAGCACAGTACAGTACAGCACAGCACAGTACAGCACAGTACAGCACAGTAGAGCAAGGCACAGCACAGCACAGTACAGTACAGCACAGTACAGCACAGCACAGTACAGCACAGCACAGTACAGCACAGTACAGCACAGTACAGCACAGCACAGTACAGCACAGTACAGCACAGCACAGTACAGCACAGTACAGCACAGTAGAGCACAGTAGAGCAAGGCACAGCACAGCACAATATAACACAGTACAGCACAGTAGAGCAAGGCACAGCACAGCACAGTACAGCACAGTACAGCACAGTAGAGCAAGGCACAGCACAGCACAGTACAGCACAGTACAGTACAGTACACCACAGTACAGTACACCACAGTACACCACAGTACAGCACAGTACAGCACAGCACAGCACAGTACAGTACAGCACAGTACAGCACAGCACAGCACAGCACAGCACACCACACCACAGCACAGTACACCACACCACAGCACAGTACACCACACCACAGCACAGTACACCACACCACACCGCAGCACAGTACACCACATCACAGCACACCACACCACAGCACAGCACAGTACACCACAGCACAGCACAGCACAGCACAGCACAGCACAGCACAGCACAGCACAGCACAGCACAGCACAGCACAGTACACCAGTACAGTACACCAGTACAGTACACCCAACAAAAAGAACGCACGCATGACTGTAAGTTGCAGTGGATAAAAACGCCTGCTAAATGGCATATATTACATGAGGGCAACCAGAGACTTACCACAAACCATGGGTAGTGCGGCTCAGTGACAACATGGTTAAATAGTGCATATGATTTGAAACAGAAGGGCAACTATTCCTTATTAACAAAAAGTGCCTCTGGGAAGTTTTAGCCTTTTGATAGAAATGGCCGTTCTACTCACCATAGAAATGGCCGTTCTACTCACCATAGAAACGGTAGTTCTACTCACCATAGAAACGGTAGTTCTACTCACCATAGAAACGGCCGTTCTACTCACCATAGAAACGGTAGTTCTACTCACCATAGAAACGGCCGTTCTACTCACCATAGAAACGGTAGTTCTACTCAACATAGAAACGGCCGTTCTACTCACCATAGAAACGGTAGTTCTGCTCACCATAGAAACGGCCGTTCTACTCACCATAGAAAGGGTAGTTCTACTCACCATAGAAACGGCCGTTCTACTCACCATAGAAACGGTAGTTCTACTCACCATAGAAAATACAGTTCTACTCACCATAGAAAATACAGTTCTACTCACCATAGAAACGGCCGTTCTACTCACCATAGAAACGGTAGTTCTACTCACCATAGAAAATACAGTTCTACTCACCATAGAAACGGCCGTTCTACTCACCATAGAAACGGATGTTCTACAGAACAAGGCCAGTTCAGTGGTTCTAGACTAGTCATGAAGCTGCTAGCAGAACAAGGCCAGTTCAGAGGTTCCAGACTAGTCATGAAGATGCTAGCAGAACAAGGCCAGTTCAGAGGTTCTAAACGAGTCATGAAGCTGCTAGCAGAACAAGGCCAGTTCAGAGGTTCTAGACTAGTCATGAAGCTGCAAGCAGAACAAGGCCATTCTAGACTAGTCATGAAGCTGCTAGCAGAACTAGGCCAGTTCAGAGGTTCTAGACTAGTCATGAAGATGCTAACAGAACAAGGCCAGTTCAGAGGTTCTAGACTAATCATGAAGCTGCTAGCAGAACAAGGCCATTCTAGACTAGTCATGAAGCTGCTAACAGAACAAGGCCAGTTCAGAGGTTCCAGACTAGTCATGAAGCTGCTAGCAGAACAAGGCCATTCTAGGCTAGTCATGAAGCTGCTAGCAGAACAAGGCCATTCTAGACTAGTCATTAAGCTTCTAACAGAACAAGGCCAGTTCAGAGGTTCCAGACTAGTCATGAAGCTGCTAACAGAACAAGGCCAGTTCAGAGGTTCTAGACTAGTCATGAAGCTGCTAGCAGAACAAGGCCAGTTCAGAGGTTCCAGACTAGTCATGAAGCTGCTAGCAGAACAAGGCCAGCTTAGAGGTTCCAGACTAGTCATGAAGCTGCTAACAGAACAAGGCCAGTTCAGAGGTTCTAGACTAGTCATGAAGCTGCTAGGAGAACAATGCCAGTTCAGAGGTTCTAGACTAGTCATGAAGCTGCTAACAGAACAAGGCCAGTTCAGAGGTTCTAGACTAGTCATGAAGCTGCAAGAAGAACAAGGCCATTCTAGACTAGTCATGAAGCTGCTAACAGAACAAGGCCAGTTCAGAGGTTCCAGACTAGTCATGAAGCTGCTAGCAGAACAAGGCCATTCTAGGCTAGTCATGAAGCTGCTAGCAGAACAAGGCCATTCTAGACTAGTCATGAAGCTGCTAGCAGAACAAGGCCATTCTAGACTAGTCATGAAGCTGCTAGCAGAACAAGGCCATTCTAGACTAGTCATGAAGCTGCTAGCAGAACAAGGCCATTCTAGGCTAGTCATGAAGCTGCTAGCAGAACAAGGCCAGTTCAGAGGTTCCAGACTAGTCATGAAGCTGCTAACAGAACAAGGCCAGTTCAGAGGTTCCAGACTAGTCATGAAGCTGCTAACAGAACAAGGCCAGTTCAGAGGTTCCAGACTAGTCATGAAGCTGCTAGCAGAACAAGGCCAGTTCAGAGGTTCCAGACTAGTCATGAAGCTGCTAGCAGAACAAGGCCAGTTCAGAGGTTCCAGACTAGTCATGAAGCTGCTAACAGAACAAGGCCAGTTCAGAGGTTCCAGACTAGTCATGAAGCTGCTAGCAGAACAAGGCCAGTTCAGAGGTTCCAGACTAGTCATGAAGCTGCTAACAGAACAAGGCCAGTTCAGAGGTTCCAGACTAGTCATGAAGCTGCTAGCAGAACAAGGCCAGTTCAGAGGTTCCAGACTAGTCATGAAGCTGCTAGGAGAACAAGGCCAGTTCAGAGGTTCCAGACTAGTCATGAAGCTGCTAGCAGAACAAGGCCATTCTAGACTAGTCATGAAGCTGCTAGCAGAACAAGGCCATTCTAGACTAGTCATGAAGCTGCTAACAGAACAAGGCCAGTTCAGAGGTTCCAGACTAGTCATGAAGCTGCTAACAGAACAAGGCCAGTTCAGAGGTTCCAGACTAGTCATGAAGCTGCTAACAGAACAAGGCCAGTTCAGAGGTTCCAGACTAGTCATGAAGCTGCTAGCAGAACAAGGCCAGTTCAGAGGTTCCAGACTAGTCATGAAGCTGCTAACAGAACAAGGCCAGTTCAGAGGTTCCAGACTAGTCATGAAGCTGCTAGCAGAACAAGGCCAGTTCAGAGGTTCCAGACTAGTCATGAAGCTGCTAGCAGAACAAGGCCAGTTCAGAGGTTCTAGACTAGTCATGAAGCTGCTAGCAGAACAAGGCCAGTTCAGAGGTTCTAGACTAGTCATGAAGCTGCTAACAGAACAAGGCCAGTTCAGAGGTTCCAGACTAGTCATGAAGCTGCTAGCAGAACAAGGCCAGTTCAGAGGTTCCAGACTAGTCATGAAGCTGCTAGCAGAACAAGGCCAGCTTAGAGGTTCCAGACTAGTCATGAAGCTGCTAGCAGAACAAGGCCAGTTCAGAGGTTCCAGACTAGTCATGAAGCTGCTAGCAGAACAAGGCCAGTTCAGAGGTTCCAGACTAGTCATGAAGCTGCTAACAGAACAAGGCCAGTTCAGAGGTTCCAGACTAGTCATGAAGCTGCTAACAGAACAAGGCCAGTTCAGAGGTTCCAGACTAGTCATGAAGCTGCTAGCAGAACAAGGCCAGTTCAGAGGTTCCAGACTAGTCATGAAGCTGCTAGCAGAACAAGGCCAGCTTAGAGGTTCCAGACTAGTCATGAAGCTGCTAGCAGAACAAGGCCAGTTCAGAGGTTCCAGACTAGTCATGAAGCTGCTAGCAGAACAAGGCCAGCTTAGAGGTTCCAGACTAGTCATGAAGCTGCTAGCAGAACAAGGCCAGTTCAGAGGTTCCAGACTAGTCATGAAGCTGCTAGCAGAACAAGGCCAGTTCAGAGGTTCCAGACTAGTCATGAAGCTGCTAACAGAACAAGGCCAGTTCAGAGGTTCCAGACTAGTCATGAAGCTGCTAGCAGAACAAGGCCAGTTCAGAGGTTCCAGACTAGTCATGAAGCTGCTAACAGAACAAGGCCAGTTCAGAGGTTCCAGACTAGTCATGAAGCTGCTAGCAGAACAAGGCCAGTTCAGAGGTTCCAGACTAGTCATGAAGCTGCTAACAGAACAAGGCCAGTTCAGAGGTTCCAGACTAGTCATGAAGCTGCTAGCAGAACAAGGCCATTCTAGACTAGTCATGAAGCTGCTAACAGAACAAGGCCAGTTCAGAGGTTCCAGACTAGTCATGAAGCTGCTAGCAGAACAAGGCCAGTTCAGAGGTTCCAGACTAGTCATGAAGCTGCTAACAGAACAAGGCCAGTTCAGAGGTTCCAGACTAGTCATGAAGCTGCTAACAGAACAAGGCCAGTTCAGAGGTTCCAGACTAGTCATGAAGCTGCTAGCAGAACAAGGCCAGTTCAGAGGTTCCAGACTAGTCATGAAGCTGCTAGCAGAACAAGGCCAGTTCAGAGGTTCCAGACTAGTCATGAAGCTGCTAACAGAACAAGGCCAGCTTAGAGGTTCCAGACTAGTCATGAAGCTGCTAACAGAACAAGGCCAGTTCAGAGGTTCCAGACTAGTCATGAAGCTGCTAGCAGAACAAGGCCATTCTAGACTAGTCATGAAGCTGCTAACAGAACAAGGCCATTCTAGACTAGTCATGAAGCTGCTAACAGAACAAGGCCATTCTAGACTAGTCATGAAGCTGCTAACAGAACAAGGCCAGTTCAGAGGTTCCAGACTAGTCATGAAGCTGCTAGCAGAACAAGGCCAGTTCAGAGGTTCCAGACTAGTCATGAAGCTGCTAGCAGAACAAGGCCAGTTCAGAGGTTCCAGACTAGTCATGAAGCTGCTAGCAGAACAAGGCCAGTTCAGAGGTTCCAGACTAGTCATGAAGCTGCTAGCAGAACAAGGCCAGCTTAGAGGTTCCAGACTAGTCATGAAGCTGCTAGCAGAACAAGGCCAGTTCAGAGGTTCCAGACTAGTCATGAAGCTGCTAGCAGAACAAGGCCAGTTCAGAGGTTCCAGACTAGTCATGAAGCTGCTAACAGAACAAGGCCAGCTTAGAGGTTCCAGACTAGTCATGAAGCTGCTAACAGAACAAGGCCAGTTCAGAGGTTCCAGACTAGTCATGAAGCTGCTAGCAGAACAAGGCCATTCTAGACTAGTCATGAAGCTGCTAACAGAACAAGGCCATTCTAGACTAGTCATGAAGCTGCTAACAGAACAAGGCCATTCTAGACTAGTCATGAAGCTGCTAACAGAACAAGGCCAGTTCAGAGGTTCCAGACTAGTCATGAAGCTGCTAGCAGAACAAGGCCAGTTCAGAGGTTCCAGACTAGTCATGAAGCTGCTAGCAGAACAAGGCCAGTTCAGAGGTTCCAGACTAGTCATGAAGCTGCTAGCAGAACAAGGCCAGTTCAGAGGTTCCAGACTAGTCATGAAGCTGCTAGCAGAACAAGGCCAGTTCAGAGGTTCCAGACTAGTCATGAAGCTGCTAGCAGAACAAGGCCAGTTCAGAGGTTCCAGACTAGTCATGAAGCTGCTAGCAGAACAAGGCCAGTTCAGAGGTTCCAGACTAGTCATGAAGCTGCTAGCAGAACAAGGCCAGTTCAGAGGTTCCAGACTAGTCATGAAGCTGCTAGCAGAACAAGGCCAGTTCAGAGGTTCCAGACTAGTCATGAAGCTGCTAGCAGAACAAGGCCAGTTCAGAGGTTCCAGACTAGTCATGAAGCTGCTAGCAGAACAAGGCCAGTTCAGAGGTTCCAGACTAGTCATGAAGCTGCTAGCAGAACAAGGCCAGTTCAGAGGTTCCAGACTAGTCATGAAGCTGCTAACAGAACAAGGCCATTCCAGACTAGTCATGAAGCTGCTAGCAGAACAAGGCCATTCCAGACTAGTCATGAAGCTGCTAGCAGAACAAGGCCATTCCAGACTAGTCATGAAGCTGCTAGCAGAACAAGGCCATTCTAGACTAGTCATGAAGCTGCTAGCAGAACAAGGCCATTCTAGACTAGTCATGAAGCTGCTAGCAGAACAAGGCCATTCTAGACTAGTCATGAAGCTGCTAGCAGAACAAGGCCATTCTAGACTAGTCATGAAGCTGCTAGCAGAACAAGGCCATTCTAGACTAGTCATGAAGCTGCTAGCAGAACAAGGCCATTCTAGACTAGTCATGAAGCTGCTAACAGAACAAGGCCAGTTCAGAGGTTCCAGACTAGTCATGAAGCTGCTAGCAGAACAAGGCCAGTTCAGAGGTTCCAGATGCCTGCCATCACAACAGTTATGCTATAACTACACCACAACAAGGAATATTGAGTGCTACAGATATTTGACTGTAAACAATATCGTCAAGCACTGCTGAAATGTGATGAAGTAACACAACCATTTCAGCTACCACTTAACGTTTCCAACCCAAAACATGTGGTAAAGAAATTCAGCCAACTACTAAAGTAACTTTTAGTGTCTCAGCTGAAACCATTGCTAGGTTATCCCCTCATTCCATGACTTACCACCACCTGCGGTACTGCCTCCACCTCGGCTCCAGCCAAACTCTTGTACTGCTGGGGAGAGTCAATCACCAGCTCCTTCTTAGGGGCTTTGTTAGCCCTTCCTTGCATTGTCAACAGCTGTGGACACAAATGTCCTCACTAAATCCCAAAGAGCAGCAACAGGTAGCCAGCATGTCCAGCTGAGGGTAAAGTTAGGGAAGTTCTCCTGAGCCCCTATAGCTCTCTCTCTCTCTCTCTCTCTCTCTCTCTCTCTCTCTCTCTCTCTCTCTCTCTCTCTCAGACCACTCTGTGTCTGAATTTCTGAGCCTCCCAGTCCTAGACTCACACCCAGGCTACGGAGAGAGACGGCCCCTCCCACACTCAGCTGCGCTGCCTGCCTGCCTTCCTGGGGGAGTTACAGCCTTCGCACACACACACACACAGACACACACACACACACACACACACACACACACACACACACACACACACACACACACACACACACACACACACACACACACACACACACACACACACACACACACACACACACACACACACACACACACACACACACACACACTCATCCTCCTCCTCCTCCTACAGTCATCTGACCCCTCAGCTTCCACCTGGACTTTAATGACACGGACTGGCAACGCCAGACAAAGATGACACCTTCCATTCCACTGGTCTTCTAGTTCAAGGGACTGTCCAGTCCAACAGCTGTAAATAGAGCTGCTTCCCATTTCAGCATGGAGAATAACATAGAGAAGTAAGACTATAATAGAAAGGGAGACTAGAATAGTGTACTTCCATCGACATACATTATGTCATTTATTCAAGGAATTTGACAAACATCTAGATAATTCATATCTGTGATGGAACACACTTACACATCAGCAGAACTGATGAGAAGTGGTTTTTTTCCCATGTCAACATCAGTTATCAACTAGAATCAACTCCCCAGATTGAGTTTGTAGCCATTTTTCACACATCCTGACCCACATAATCTGCCATCTAAACACCAAACTCTTTTCTCCTTTTTCCACTCACTTGAAACTGATTGAAACTCAGTTAGAAACTGATTGAAACTCAGTTAAAAACTGATAGAAACTCAGTTAAAAACTGATTGAAACTCAGTCTGAAACTGATTGAAACTCAGTCTGAAACTGATTGAAACTCAGTCTGAAACGGATTGAAACTCAGTCTGAAACTGATTGAAACTCAGTCTGAAACGGATTGAAACTCAGTCTGAAACTGATTGAAACACAGTTAAAAACTGATTGAAACTCAGTTAAAAACTGATAGAAACTCAGTTAAAAACGGATAGAAACTCAGTTAAAAACGGATAGAAACTCAGTTAAAAACGGATAGAAACTCAGTTAAAAACTGATAGAAACTCAGTTAAAAACTGATAGAAACTCAGTCTGAAACTGATTGAAACTCAGTTTGAAAGTGAAGACGCACACCAAATGAAAATCTCCAGATATACAGTATAATTGCATCTATAGAGTCAACAAGGTCAACAGTTCAATTTGTATCTATCTGTCCACTGTATGTAGCTCTGAGCTGTAGATCTTTATATGTTCTTTCTGCTTCCTGGTGGTCACGGGGTCTCACCAGGGCCTCAGAGAGAGAGATTAGGCTTGTCTCCTGTCTGCAAAAGCCTCTGGTTGTTAATCATCCATCTACCAGAGGGGCATTTCAAATGCTAACCCACCTCCAAGTAGGTTCAACCCTCCAGATTCCTCAATTGGCCACAGCAGGGAGGATGTTACCTTTTCACACTTGTGTCAGAGCTCAACGCAAGGGGGCAGGACCTCGGTGAGGACTAGAGCTGTTCCCCTACCACTGCCCCTCTGCCCGAACACTCAAACTCCGCCCCCCTGTCCCCACACTCAAACTCCGCCCCCCTGTCCCCACACTTAACCCCTGTCCCCCTGCAACCCACTGGCCTCTGTACACAGAACCCCCGTCTCCAAGACATAACCCCCGTCCCCAAGACATAACCCCCGTCTCCCACTAGACCACTCACATGCTGGAACCCCAGGCCCTGAAATACACAACCCTCCTCCAGCTTCACCCCCCCCCCAGGTTGGCGACACGGAGACTCAGAGAGAAGGGGACTGGGGAACATCACAGTGGAATGAGTTACATGTCTGTCTCTTCCTGAGGGAAAACAGTGGCAGCTCTCTCTAGGTTTCACAGAGCAGCGATGAGTCATCTGAGTTCCTGTCTCTGATAAACAATGTCTGCAATGTGCCTTTGGTGCGAGACTGTCATCACTCGTACGACTAACAAACCGATGAATGACAAGTCTTTATAGGCCAACATTAAGGCTGTACATTGTTCATTATGTTATACAGTATGTATAAGATCTACCCGTTTTCTGATGTAATGCAAGGTCCATCCCACCACATATTAGTGACAAAAGTCTTGTTTGGATGTTGACTCTCGTAGCAAACAACTAACTCGCGACCAAGTACAGTAATCAAGCTACTCCTCCTGCACGCCACAACTCCATGAGGAATGTCACCAGACATGCTTTGAAACACCCACTTGTTTACTGTGTCACGGTCTCAGAGGAATCCAAATTAATTACTGTGCTGTTTATATCGATTGTGACATTTACAAATTAGCATGATGTCAACCATTCTTGAACAGCAATGACACAGTCATTGAGACGAGCACAGCACCCGGGACACAGTCATTGAGACGAGCACAGCACCCAGGACACAGTCATTGAGACGAGCACAGCACCCTGGACACAGTCATTGAGACGAGCACAGCACCCGGGACACAGTCATTGAGACGACCACAGCACCCGGGACACAGTCATTGAGACGAGCACAGCACCCGGGACACAGTCATTGAGACGAGCACAGCACCCAGGACACAGTCATTGAGACGAGCACAGCACCCTGGACACAGTCATTGAGACGAGCACAGCACCCGGGACACAGTCATTGAGACGAGCACAGCACCCAGGACACAGTTATTGAGACGAGCACAGCACCCGGGACACAGTCATTGAGACGAGCACAGCAACCAGGACACAGTCATTGAGACGAGCACAGCACCCAGGACACAGTTATTGAGACGAGCACAGCACCCAGGACACAGTCATTGAGACGAGCACAGCACCCGGGGCACAGTCATTGAGACGAGCACGGCACCCGGGACACAGTCATTGAGACGAGCACAGCACCCTGGACTCAGTCATTGAGACGAGCACAGCACCCGGGACACAGTCATTGAGACGAGCACAGCACCCGGGACACAGTCATTGAGACGAGCACAGCACCCAGGACACAGTCATTGAGACGAGCACAGCACCCAGGACACAGTCATTGAGACGAGCACAGCACCCGGGACACAGTCATTGAGACGAGCACAGCACCCAGGACACAGTCATTGAGACGAGCACAGCACCCAGGACACAGTCATTGAGACGAGCACAGCATCCAGGACACAGTCATTGAGACGAGCACAGCACCCGGGACACAGTGAATCCATGTTCTATTAGTCTGAAACAACTAGACATCTGTTCTAATCCCTAACTGGGTAGTTATATATATATATAGTACCAGTCAAAAGTTTGGACACACCTACTCATTCAATGGTTGTGCTTGATTTTGTACTATTTTCTACATTGTAGAATAATAGTGAAGACATCAAAACTATGAAATAACACATATGGAATCATGTAGTGACAAAAAAAGTGTTAAACAAATCTAAATATATTTTATATTTGAGATTATTGTACCATGTAGAACCCATGTAGAACCATATAGAACAACTGTTCCATAGTAAATTATTATTATTATTATTATACTTGCCTATACTATTCCCTAAAAAATTATTGCTACAGTATACCTGGTCTCTGTCATAGCACTATCAAGGTGCAGAGTAAATACAAATATTGCTGTTTTTCAATTTGCATCCATAATGTTTAGCTGTGTCTTGAAGATACTGAATATGATTGATCGTGTGATGATGCGCAAATCAGAGAAAGGGACAGAATTCTGCTTCAGTTATCTTTGTGTTTCATCGTTACTTCTTCCCTTTACTGCCACCCAGAGTTGCTTCCTCTGTTTAAATCATCTATATCAGCCCTAGACATTTATTGAGTTTCATTCTGCGTCATCACTGAATCACTGTGTTATCTATTTTGGTAAATATGAGGGAAATTGGTATTGTGGGGCCTATCACACTGCATCTGGAACTAGAGGACAGTTATCAAATTATGCAATGATAGCAGTCTTTGACTTTTCCTCAGCTGAGTGTATCAATGATAAGGTTAGCACGTAGTAAAACCCCCCAACTAATCACTCTCTTTCGACTGCTATGTCACGTCAGTCCACACCTACACCACTGCTATGTCAGGTCAGTCCACATCTAGACCACTGCTATGTCAGGTCAGTCCACATCTACACCACTGCTATGTCAGCTCAGTCCACATCTAGACCACTGCTATGTCAGCTCAGTCCACATCTAGACCACTGCTATGTCAGGTCAGTCCACATCTAGACCACTGCTATGTCAGGTCAGTCCACTTCTAGACCACTGCTATGTCAGGTCAGTCCACATCTACACCACTGCTATGTCAGGTCAGTCCACATCTAGACCACTGCTATGTCAGCTCAGTCCACACCTACACCACTGCTATGTCAGGTCAGTCCACACCTACACCACTGCTATGTCAGGTCAGTCCACATCTAGACCACTGCTATGTCAGGTCAGTCCACATCTACACCACTGCTATGTCAGGTCAGTCCACATCTAGACCACTGCTATGTCAGGTCAGTCCACATCTAGACCACTGCTATGTCAGGTCAGTCCACATCTACACCACTGCTATGTCAGCTCAGTCCACATCTAGACCACTGCTATGTCAGGTCAGTCCACATCTACACCACTGCTATGTCAGCTCAGTCCACATCTACACCACTGCTATGTCAGGTCAGTCCACATCTACACCACTGCTATGTCAGCTCAGTCCACATCTACACCACTGCTATGTCAGCAGGGTTTTTTTCTGGATCAAAAGGGGGCTACGGTGGTGGGTGTGCCAAAGGGTGTGGCAGGGGGCGTGGCAATTTGCACAGTCAGCATGGCAGAATTCTGTAGAACATTTTAGAGGCCCCATCTTGGTGGGGGTTTTTTAAAAGTGAAAAAATGTTTGTAATTTAACGTTAATTTCCTGCAATTCTACACATTGATTGAGTCATAGAGCTGAGAGAACATTTTGGAGTTTTAAATCTAATTTCCAAGGATTCTACATATTCTGCCAAGTAGCTGAGAGAAAATGTTGCAGTTTTAAAGATAATTTCCTGCAATTCTATGCATTTTGCCATGGCTAATGCTATGTTATTTAACATTTAACATAACAACTATATCAATATTGTTCAATTAATTGTTTTTATAATTTTCAATTTTCCTTACTGTTTAGCTTTTATTATGGTGATTGTTAGTTCTCAAAGATTATATTATAATTATAATATATAGGTCAATTTTCCTTTCTACAGCATGCCCATGATATATTCGCCAAGGTTGAATATTATGGAAAATAATATAATGTAATGTAACTCTATCAGATTATGTTAGAGTTCCAAACAGCAGGGCAATGATGTGTACAATGTAGCTGTCAGAGTCAAACAAAGCCCCTGAAGGTGTTGGTGGAGGAGCATAGCTAGATAATGTTCTCATGTCCCAGTCAGAGTGTCAGAGTGTGAGAGAGATGGCCACGGAAAACGCCTTAATGTTATCAGCATGTCTGGAAACACTCCCTCCTAGGCAACTTCACAATGGCCTGAGACGACACACATACTGTAGGAAGTAATCCTGACAACAAAAACAAAACAATTCCCGCTTTAGCTAGACAGCTATGGAGCTAAGTCTGTTGTTGTTTAGCTGTGCTTAGGTCCAGAATGTAAAAAAGAGATGTGGGATTTTTATTTATTTAACCTTTATTAAACTAGGCAAGTCATTTAAGAACAAATTGTTATTTACAATGACGGCCTACCAAAAGGCAAAAGACTTCCTGCGGGGGCTGGGATTCAAAATCAAATGTAGAACAAAACACACATCACGATAAGAGAGACACCACAACACTACATCAAGAGAGACCTACGACAACAACATAACATGGCAACAACAGATGACAACACAGCATGGTAGAAACACAACATGACAAATACACGGTAGTAACACAACACGACAACAATAAGTTAGCAACACAGCATGGCAGCAGCAAAGCATGGTAGCAGCGCAAAACATGGTACAAACATTATTGGGCACAGACAACAGCACAAAGGGCAAGAAGGTAGAGTGAACAATGCATCACGCGAAGCAGCTACAAGTGCCAGTAAGAGTGTCCATGATTGAGTCTTAGAATGAAGAGATGGAGATAAAACTGTCCAGTTTGAGTGTTTGTTGCAGCTCGCTAGCTGCAGCAAACTGAAAAGAGGAGGGGGAGTGGTCTGATTGTTTTTTTTCTTCTCTGTAGCGGGTTAACAGCACATTATTGTTATTTAGCTGTGCTTAGGGCCAGAATGTAAAGGGATGGGGGGGTGATCTGATTGTTTGTTTTGTCTCTGTAGCGGGTTAACAGCACATTATTGTTATTTAGCTATGCTTAGGGCCAGAATGTAAATGGATGGGGGGGTGATCTGATTGTTTGATTTTCCTCTGTTAACGGCATTGTTTTTATACGGATGGTCTGGTGAACAAAATCCAATACAGTTAAATAATCACTAACTTTTTTGGGCCAATTTAAAATCGATATTTCATTACAAGTATCAATTTGTTTCTACTATAGGTAACTAACAATCAGCCAACAGCATACCACCCTGTATCCCACTGTGGGCTTGCCACTAAGCATGGTCGGTCCTGGTTGTTCCCTGGATGGGAGACCAGATGCTCCTGGAAGTGGTGGTGGAGGGTCAGTAGGAGGCACTCTTTCCTCTGGTCTAAAAATATATATATATCCCAATGCCCCAGGGCAGTGATTGGTGACATTTATTTTATTCAACTTTTTCACTCCGGAAGTTTTATCGACAGCGGAGTCTGCCACAAGCACAGTCAGTGTAGTCAGCTCAGTTATCCCCATTGAGACCGTGTCTGTGCCTCCAGGTTGGGCAAAACTAAACATGGCGGTGTTCGCCTTAGCAATCTCACTAGAATAAAGATCTCAATTCCTGCCATTATTGAAAGAGATTGTGATACCTCACATCTCAAAATAGGCCTACTTAATGTTAGATCCCTCACTTCAAAGGCAGTTATAGTCAATGAACTAATCACTGATCATAATCTTGATGTGATTGGCCTGACTGAAACATGGCTTAAGCCTGATTAATTTAATGTGTTAAATGAGGCCTCACCTCCTTGTGACCATATCCCCCATGCATCCCGCAAAGGTGGAGGTGTTGCTAACATTTACGATATCAAATTTCAATTTACAAAGCCCCCCCCCGACGTTTTCATCTTTTGAGATCCTAGTCATGAAATCTACGCTGCCTACTCAATCACTTTTTATAGCTACTGTTTACAGGCCTCCTGGGCCATATGCAGCGTTCCTCACTGAGTTCCCTGAATTCCTATCGGACCTTGTAGTCATAGCAGATAATATTCAAATTTTTGGTTGACTTTACTATTCACAGACAGGGCCTCCCGGGTGGCGCAGTGGTTAAGGGCGTTGTACTGCAGCGCCAGCTGTGCCACCAGAGACTCTGGGTTCGCACCCAGGCTCTGTCGCAACTGGCCGAGACCGGGAGGTCCGTGGGGCGATGCACAATTGGCCTAGCGTCATCCGGGTTAGGGAGGGCTTGGTCTCATTGCGCACTAGCGACTCCTGTGGCGTGCCGGGCGCAGTGTGTGCTAACCAAGGTTGGATGTGCGCTGTGTTAAGACGCAGTGTGGCTTGGTTGGTTTGTGTATCGGAGGACGCATGACTTCTAACCTTTGTTTCTCCCGAGCCCGCACGGGAGTTGTAGCGATGAGAGAAGATAGTAGCTACTAAACAATTGGATACCATGAAATTGGGGAGAAAAAGGGGTAAAATAAAAATAAAATAAAAAATTAAGTCCACAGACCCAGTCCAAAACCCAAAGACTAGTTGATGCCCTTCCAGACTCCCTCTGTCGACCCAAGGACGTCAGAGGACAAAAATCAGTTAACTACCTAACTGAGGAACTCAATTTAACCTTGCGCAATACCCTAGATGCAATACCCTAAAAACTAAAAACATTTGTCATAAGAAACTAACTCTCTGGTATACAGAAAATACCCAAGCTCTGAAACAACCTTCCAGAAAATTGGAACGGAAAAGGTGCCACACCAAACTGGAAGTCTTCCGATGAGCTCGGAAAGACTAACCGTGCAGTATCGAAGAGCACTCACTGCTGCTCGATCATCCTATTTTTCCAACTTAATTGAGGAAAATAATAATCCAAAATGTATTTTTGATACTTTCGCAAAGCAGCATTCCCCAAGAGAGGATGGCTTTCACTTCAGCAGCAATAAATTCATGAGCTTCTTCGAGGAAAAGATTATGATCATTAGAAAGCAAATTACGGACTCCTCTTTACTGCGTATTCCTCCAAAGCTCAGTTGTCTGAGTCTGCACAACTCTACCAGAACCTAGGATCAAGGGTGACACTCAAGTGTTTTAGTACTATATCTCTTGACACAATTATGAAAATAATCATGGCCTCTAAACCTTCAAGCTGCATACTGGACCCGATTCCAACTAAACTATTGAAAGAGCTGCTTCCTGTGCTTGGCCCTCCTATGTTGAACATAATAAACGGCTCTCTATCCACCGGATGTGTACCAAACTCACGAAAAGTGGCAGTAATAAAGCCTTTCTTGTAACAGCCAAACCTTTACCCAGAAAATATAAAAAACTATCGGCCTATATCGAATCTTCCATTCCTATCAATTTAAAAGAAAAGCTGTTGCTCAGCAACTCACTGCCTTCCTGAAGACAAACAATGTATACGAAATGCTTCAGTCTGGTTTTAGACCCCATCATAGCACTGAGACTTCAGACATAAGGATGTGGATGGCTGCAACCTTTCTACTTTTAAACTCGGACGAAACAGAGATGCTTGTCCAAGAAACAAAGAGATCTTCTGTTGAAAAAGTTAACCTCCAATTAGATTGTCAGATCTACATGATGTAACCGCTACTTCTCAGAGGTGTGACAATTGGGAATGCAGAATATCTAAGACAACACATAGCAAATTGTTGCATACAGTTGATAAGAAGAGTCCCTTCTGGCTGGGCTGCCCTACAACGGCACCTAAGTATATTGTTAATGTCGTATTGTGAGGTCCATGGCAATTCCTAGATCAAGAGAACACCCAGTCCATGTGTATAACACTGGTAGCTGTCAGAGTTTCCACTGGTAGAACAAGATAACAGAGATGAGGTAAAGAGAGGAGAGAGACTGCAGGCTTATAAGGAAATTAGGCTTGAATAATATCATATTATAGTCTTAGTAGAGGTGAAAGAAGATCTCATTTCTTCCCCGTTTAGGACCTCCTATGTATGCACAGGCTGTTTATGTGGCCAATCATATAATTACATGTAGAATCCCTATTCATTTCAATAGGATCTCTTATATTTTTTATTTGACCTTTAACTAGGCAAGTCAGTAGAACTACCCATCCCGGATCCGGGAGAATTGTCATCAACTACACTAATTAGCATAATGCAACGGACAAAAAATCTTACTAGAAAATATTCATATTCATGAAATCACAAGTGAAATATAGTGAAACACAGCTTAGCCCCTTGTTAATCACCCTGTCATCTCAGATTTTGAAATTATGCTTTACAGCCAAAGCAAGACAAGCATTTGTGTAAGTTTATTGATAGCCTAGCATAGCATTATGTCCAGCTAGCAGCAGGAAGCTTGGTCATGAAAATCAGAAAAGCAATCAAATTAAATAGTTTACCTTTGATGAGCTTTGGATGTTTTCACTCACGAGACTCCCAGGTAGATAGCCAAAGTTCATTTTTTCCCAAAATATTATTTTTGTAGGCGAAATAGCTCCGTTTGTTCTTCACGTTTGGCTGAGAAATCGCCCGGAAATTGCAGTCACGAAAACGGCTAAAAATATTCCAAATTAGCTCCATAATATTGACAGAAACATGGCAAACGTTGTTTATAATCAATCCCCAATGTGTTTTTCAAATATCTATTCGACAATATATCCGTCGGGACAATTCGTTTTTCAGTAGGACCGATTGGAGTAATGGCTACCTCTGTGTTTTACGCGAGAGTCACCCTGGGAGACGACAGCAAATGTTTATTTTGTTCCATAAAGATTATTTTTATTGCCGAAATACCTCCATTTGTACTTCACGTTTTGTTGAGGAATCCACCGGAAATTGAGGTCACGACAACGCCAAATTCTTTTTACAAATTAGATCCATAATGTCGACAGAAACATGGCAAACATTTTTTATAATCAATCCTCAAGGTGTTTTTCAAATATCTATTCAATAATATATCAACCAGGACAATTGGCTTTTCAGTAGGAGTGAGAGGAACAATGGCCGCCTTTGTCTATTATGCACAAATCACTCTGACAGCCACCACCTGACCACTGACGCAATGTTGTCGTTCACGCTCATTATTCAAAATAAAAGCCTGAAACTATGTCTAGTGGTTGTAGACACCTTAGGGAAGCCATAGAAAAAGGAATCGGGTTAATATCCCTTTCAATGCTCAATAGGGATGCATAGGAACGCAGAGGTTTCAAAATAAGAGTCACTTCCTGATTGGATTTTTCTCTGGCTTTCGCCTGCAATATCAGTTCTGTTACACTCACAGACAATATTTTTACAGTTTTGGAAACTTTAGAGTGTTTTCTATCCTATGCTGTCAATTATATGCATATTCTAGCATCTGGTCCTGAGAAATAGCCCGTTTACTTTGGGAATGTTATTTTTCCAAAACTGAAAATAGTGCCTCCTAGTTTCAAGAGGCTTCCAAATTCTTATTTTCAATCACGGCCTAGGATCAGTGGGTTAACTGACTTGTTCAGGGGCAGAATGACAGATTTTTATCTTGTCAGCTTGGGGATTCAATCTTGCAACCTTTCGGTTACTAGTCCAACGCTCTAACCACTAGGCTACCTGCCGCCACATCTCTGGGGGTCTAGTCGTAAAGATTTGACATTTAACGTGTAAAATTTATGACCTTTTATTGTGTCATGATGTTTTTATCTGATTGTCAAACGATCACTTCACCACCTTTACTAGGCATCCCGTGCACGCTCACCCTCTCGCAGCCTGTTTCAGTGGTGAATGGAGAGAGACATATTTTACACAAAACACCAACAAGTGTAATGACATTTGGCCATCGTCATTAGGCCTGAATTTATGCGTCCATTGCGTGTCTCGGCGTCGGACAGTCATCTCTGCCTTGGCAAACTCTCTGTGTTTTCATGGAACCACATCGTATTTCTGAGTCTTGGCTATACAACCCGTTTTCAAGTCCATTTTCACATTTGTCATGCCTCTGACATGATGTAATGATAAATAGTGGCGTAATAGCCTACAGTTATCTTGACATTTTATTTGAATTACTGTGATGTTTTACCAGTATGGAGTGCCCCCGCAATTCTTTTTGCCGAGACGCTGTACCGGACCACCTTAGTAGTCTTAAACAGAGGGGACATTGGAAATAAACAGGTCGTATACCTGGTCCTAACGATATTAAGACTACACTAGATTAAAGTCAACGAGGTCACCATCTAAAGGAGGAAAACAACAGATACATTTGGCTCTGTAATTCAATTTATCCAGGATGAATTCCCAGTGATGCTGAGCAGAATTTTGGACAACCAATGGATAGCAACTGTTGTCCAGTCTGACAAGCTCACTTTTAAATCTTCATTAAAGGGCAATGCCAGTGAGGGCTTTGGCAAAAACAAAGACTTTTCTAAACGCTCAGGAGGTTAGTGGCACCTTAATCAGGGAGGACGGGCTTGTGGTAATGTCTGGAGTGAAATTAATGAATTATGGTATCAAATATATCAAACACATGGTTTCCATGGTTTCCAGGTGTTTGATGCAATTCCATTCACTCAGTTCCAGCCATTATTATGAGCTGTCCTCCCCTCAGCCGTCTCCTATCAGTTCCAGCCATTATTATGAGCCGTCCTCCCCTCAGCCGTCTCCTATCAGTTCCAGCCATTATTATGAGCTGTCCTCCCCTCAGCCGTCTCCTATCAGTTCCAGCCATTATTATGAGCCGTCCTCCCCTCAGCCGTCTCCTATCAGTTCCAGCCATTATTGTGAGCTGTCCTCCCCTCAGCCGTCTCCTATCAGTTCCAGCCATTATTATGAGCCGTCCTCCCCTCAGCCGTCTCCTATCAGTTCCAGCCATTATTATGAGCCGTCCTCCCCTCAGCCGTCTCCTATCAGTTCCAGCCATTATTATGAGCCGTCCTCCCCTGAGCAGCCTGTGATTCCTGAAATGCAGAGCTTGTTGGAGTATTTTCCGAATCCGAAATGATACTTTAAAAAAAAACATTGTTTTCTATCTCAGCTGGTTAGCTAGCTCTCAGTCTCATTGATCACAAAATGTTGTTTACTAAAAATGTATGCTAGCTAGCTCTCAGTCTCATTGATCACCAAATGTTGTTTACTAAAAATGTATGCTTGCTAGTTCTGTCTCATTGATCACCAAATGTTGTTTACTAAAAATGTATGTTAGCTAGCTAGCAATGAAGTTAGTTATGAATACAACTCCCATCTGCTGTCAACATCAAATGTGGTTAAAGCTGACTGCATGCTGACAGTGAATTCAAAGCTATTCAGTGGCTGGCTAGCCTTATATACTACAAACATCATTTAACCAGGTTACCATGAAGCAATTGTAAGCAAATGACCGACTACCACAACATACCCAAGAATTTCCTGATTAGCAAGGGACGGTCTGTTTAATTTCATTGTGTATTAGAATTACAGTTTGAGATCATTATGAGGTGATTGTGTGGTTGAATGGTGAATTGGCTTCCCAGGAAAAGGTTGCAACAGTAACCAAGGGGGGCGGGGCTTAGCGAAGGGTCAGTTGAGTCATTGGGTATGTATTAAAGACAATTTATGGTAATTCCGGAATCTGGATTGGCTGTACAGCCTTTACTACAGAAGTCTGGGCATTCATTCATCCTTCTTGTGCTTCATGGAGCGGAGCTATTGTCAAGGAAGTTGTCAAGGAAGTGAGTTTGTGTTTATACAGGACGCATCGCCCCCACTTACCGTTAGCCAATCATGTCAATACAGAGCTATACGGCAAAACCAATTGTTAGCCTTCAAGCTCCGCAACACACCACCTGGACCAACTTGACATCCCTTCTCTCCCCCTGAAACATTCAATTTGACATCACTTCTCTCTCCCTCTCGCTCCCTAAAACACTCCCCTCTCCCTCCCACCCCCTGAAACATTCAACTTGACATCCCTTCTCTCTCCCTGAAACGTTCAACTTGACATCCCTTCTCTCTCCTTGAAACGTTCAACTTGACATCCCTTCTCTCTACCTGAAACGTTCAACTTGACATCCCTTCTCTCTCCCTGAAACGTTCAACTTGACATCCCTTCTCTCTACCTGAAACGTTCAACTTGACATCCCTTCTCTCTCCCTGAAACGTTCAACATGACATCCCTTCTCTCTACCTCTCGATACCTGAAAAATTGAACTTGACGCCACCATTCTCTCTCCCGCTCCCTGAAACACTCCCCTCTCCCTCCCATCCCCTGAAATATTCAACTTGACATCACTTCTCTCTCCCTGAAACGTTCAACTTGACGTCACTTCTCTCTCCCCCTGCAACATTCAACTTGACGTCACTTCTCTCTCCCTGAAACGTTCAACTTGACGTCACTTCTCTCTCCCCCTGAAACATTCAACTTGATGTCACTTCTCTCTCCCTGAAACGTTCAACTTGACGTCACTTCTCTCTCTCCCTGAAACGTTCAACTTGACGTCACTTCTCTCTCTCCCTGAAACGTTCAACTTGACGTCACGTCTCTCTTGCTCACTGAAACATTCAACTTGACATTATCTCTCACCCACTGAAACTAGAGGTCAACCGATTATGATTTTTCAACGCCGATACCGATATCGATTATTGGAGGACCAAAAAAAGCCGGTACCAATAAATCGGACGATTTACATTTTTTTTATTTGTAATAATGACAATTACAACAATACTGAATGAACACTTATTTTAACTTAATATAATACATCAAGAAAATCAATTTAGCCTCAAATAAATAATTAAACATGTTCAATTTGGTTTAAATAATGCAAAAACAAATTGTTGGAGAAGAAAGTAAAAGTGCAACATGTGCCATGTAAAAAAGCTAATGTTTAAGTTCCTTGCTCAGAACATGAGAACATATGAAAGCTGGTGGTTCCTTTTGACATGAGTCTTCAATATTTCCAGCTAAGAATTTTTAGGCTGTAGTTATTATAGGAATTATAGGACTATTTCTCTCTATACCATTTGTATTTCATATAACTTTGACTATTGGATGTTCTTATAGGCACTTTAGTATTGCAAGTGTAACAGTATAGCTTCCGTCCCTCTCCTCACCCCTACCTGGGCTTGAACCAGGAACAAATCGACAACAGCCACTCTCAAAGCATCGTTACCCATCGCTCCACAAAAGCCGCGGCCCTTGCAGAGCAAGGGGAACAACTACTCCAAGTCTCAGAGTGAGTGACGTCACCGATTGAAGCACTATTAGCGCGCTCCCCGCTAACTAGCTAGCTATTTCACATCGGTTACACCAGCCTAATCTCAGAAGTTGATAGGCTTGAAGTCATAAATAGTTCAATGCTTGAAGAGCTGCGGTCAAATGCACGAAAGTGCTGTTTGAATGAATGCTTACGAGCCTGCTGCTGCCTACCATCGCTCAGTCAGACTGCTCTATCAAATATTAAATCATAGACTTAATTATAACATAATAAAGCACAGAAATACGAGCCTTTGGTCATTGATATGATCGAATCCGCAAACTATAATTTCGAAAACAAAACGTTTATTCTTTCAGTGAAATACGGAACCGTTACATATTTTATCTAACGGGTGGCATCCCTAAGTCTAAATATTGCTGTTACATTGTACAACCTTCAATGTTATGTACAACCTTCAATGTTATGTCATAATTATCGGAGGACCTGAGCCCAAGGACCGTGCCCCAGGACGACCTGACATGATGACTCCTTGCTGTCCCCAGTCCACCTGACTGTGCTGCTGCTCCAGTTTCAACTGTTCTGCCTTGTTATTATTCGACCATGCTGGTCATTTATGAACATTTGAACATCTTGGCCATGTTCTGTTATAATCTCCACCCGGCACAGCCAGAAGAGGACTGGCCACCCCACATAGCCCGGTTCCTCTCTAGGTTTCTTCCTAGGTTTTGGCCTTTCTAGGGAGTTTTTCCTAGCCACCGTGCTTTTACACCTGCATTGTTTGCTGTTTGGGGTTTTGGGCTGGGTTTCTGTACAGCACTTTGAGATATCAGCTGATGTACGAAGGGCTATATAAATAAATTTGATTTGATTTGATTTGATTTTGAATAAATGGTCTTCACACAGTTCGCAACGAGCCAGGCGGCCCAAACTGCTGCATATACCCTGACTGCTTGCACGGAACGCAAGAGAACGAAGTGACACAATTTCCCTAATTATAAGCGAGCTCACAGAACAGGGCTCCGGGCAGCCGAGCGGAAATGGAGGAAAACTCGCCTCCCTGCGGACCTGGCATCCTTTCACTCCCTCCTCTCTACATTTTCCTCCTCTGTCTCTGCTGCTAAAGCCATTTTCTACCACTCTAAATTCCAAGCATCTGCCTCTAACCCTAGGAAGCTCTTTGCCACCTTCTCCTCCCTCCTGAATCCTCCTCCCCCTCCCCCCTCCCTCCTCCCTCTCTGCAGATGACTTCGTCAACCATTTTGAAAAGAAGGTCGACGACATCCGATCGTCGTTTGCTAAGTCAAACGGCACCGCTGGTTCTGCTCACACTGCCCTACCCTGTGCTCTGACCTCTTTCTCCCCTCTCTCTCCAGATGAAATCTCGCGTCTTGTGACGGCCGGCCACCCAACAACCTGCCCGCTTGACCTTATCCCCTCCTCTCTACTCCAGACCTTTTCCGGAGACCTTCTCCCTTACCTCACCTCGCTCATCAACTCATCCCTGACCGCTGGCTACGTCCCTTCCGTCTTCAAGAGAGCGAGAGTTGCACCCCTTCTGAAAAAACCTACACTCGATCCCTCCGATGTCAACAACTACAGACCAGTATCCCTTCTTTCTTTTCTCTCCAAAACTCTTGAACGTGCCGTCCTTGGCCAGCTCTCCCGCTATCTCTCTCTGAATGACCTTCTTGATCCAAATCAGTCAGGTTTCAAGACTAGTCATTCAACTGAGACTGCTCTTCTCTGTATCACGGAGGCGCTCCGCACTGCTAAAGCTAACTCTCTCTCCTCTGCTCTCATCCTTCTAGACCTATCGGCTGCCTTCGATACTGTGAACCATCAGATCCTCCTCTCCACCCTCTCCGAGTTGGGCATCTCCGGCGCGGCCCACGCTTGGATTGCGTCCTACCTGACAGGTCGCTCCTACCAGGTGGCGTGGCGAGAATCTGTCTCCTCACTACGCGCTCTCACCACTGGGGTCCCCCAGGGCTCTGTTCTAGGCCCTCTCCTATTCTCGCTATACACAAAGTCACTTGGCTCTGTCATAACCTCACATGGTCTCTCCTATCATCGCTATGCAGACGACACACAATTAATCTTCTCCTTTCCCCCTTCTGATGACCAGGTGGCGAATCGCATCTCTGCATGTCTGGCAAACATATCAGTGTGGACGACGGATCACCACCTCAAGCTGAACCTCGGCAAGACGGAGCTGCTCTTCCTCCTGGGGAAGGACTGCCCGTTCCATGATCTCGCCATCACGGTTGACAACTCCATTGTGTCCTCCTCCCAGAGCGCTAAGAACCTTGGCGTGATCCTGGACAACACCCTGTCGTTCTCAACTAACATCAAGGCGGTGGCCCGTTCCTGTAGGTTCATGCTCTACAACATCCGCAGAGTACGACCCTGCCTCACACAGGAAGCGGTGCAGGTCCTAATCCAGGCACTTGTCATCTCCCGTCTGGATTACTGCAACTCGCTGTTGGCTGGGCTCCCTGCCTGTGCCATTAAACCCCTACAACTCATCCAGAACGCCGCAGCCCGTCTGGTGTTCAACCTTCCCAAGTTCTCTCACGTCACCCCGCTCCTCCGCTCTCTCCACTGGCTTCCAGTTGAAGCTCGCATCCGCTACAAGACCATGGTGCTTGCCTACTGAGCTGTGAGGGGAACGGCACCTCAGTACCTCCAGGCTCTGATCAGGCCCTACACCCAAACAAGGGCACTGCGTTCATCCACCTCTGGCCTGCTCGCCTCCCTACCACTGAGGAAGTACAGTTCCCGCTCAGCCCAGTCAAAACTGTTCGCTGCTCTGGCCCCCCAATGGTGGAACAAACTCCCTCACGACGCCAGGACAGCGGAGTCAATCACCACCTTCCGGAGACACCTGAAACCCCACCTCTTTAAGGAATACCTAGGATAGGATAAGTAATCCTTCTCACCCCCCCCCCTTTAAGATTTAGATGCACTATTGTAAAGTGACTGTTCTACTGGATGTCATAAGGTGAATGCACCAATTTGTAAGTCGCTCTGGATAAGAGCGTCTGCTAAATGACTTAAATGTAAATGTAAATGTAAATTCATGTTAGCAGGCAATATTAACTAAATATGCAGGTTTAAATATATATACTTGTGTATTGATTTTAAAGAAAGGCATTGATGTTAATGGTTAGGTTAGGTGCAACGACAGTGCTAATTCATCACCCGTTTGGCAAAGTAGGCTGTGATTCAATGAGAAATTAACAGGCACAACATTGATTATATGCAACGCAAGACACACTAGATAAACTAGTAATATCAACCATATTGTTAACCATATGTTAACTAGTGATTATGTTAAGATTGATTGTTTTTATAAGATACGTTTAATGCTAGCTAGCAACTTACCTTGGCTTCTTGCTGCTGTCGCGTAACAGGTAGTCAGCCTGCCATGCAGGCTCCTTGTGGAGTGCAATGTAAGGCAGGTGGTTAGAGTGTTGGACCGGAAGGTTGCAAAAACGAATCCACAAGCTGACAAGGAAAAAACTGCCGTTCTGCCCCTGAACAAGGCAGTTAACCCACTGTTCCTAGGCCGTCATTGAAAATAAGAACGTGTTCTTAACTGACTTGCCTAGTTAAATAAAGGTGTCCAAAATTAACGATTTCCGATTGTTATGAAAACTTGAAATCGGCCCTAATTAATCGGCCATTCCGATTAATCGGCCGACCTCTACCTGAAACATTCAATTTGACATCACTTCTCCTTCGCCCACTAAAACAGACAACTTGACCTCACTTCTCTCTCTCTCTGTCTCTCTCTCTCTCTCACCCCCTGAAACAGACAACTTGACCTCACTTCTCTCTCTCTCTGTCTCTCTCTCTTTCTCACCCCCTGAAACAGTCAACTTGACATCACTTCTCTCTCTCTCTCTCTCTCTCTCTCGCCCCCTGAAACAAACAACTTGACCTCACTTCTCTCGCTCTCTCTCTCTTGCCCCCTGAAACAGACAACTTGACATCACTTCTCTCTCTCTCTCGCCCCCTGAAATAGTCAACTTGACGTCACTTCTCTCTCTCCCTCTCGCCCCCTGAAATAGTCAACTTGACGTCACTTCTCTCTCTCCCTCTCGCCCCCTGAAACAAACATTCCATTGATAACACCAGCTGGAACATTTGCTTTTGTGTCATAAACCTCTAGGAGTTTTAGAGGAGGAAGGAAGCTGTGCTCTTGTCAACAGTGTGGTAAGAACATAGTCACACTGTACAACAGCTTAGCAGGAGTAACATAAAGACAAAGGATTAAATACTTAAAGAGCAGAAGCCTAAGAACCTCTTTTAACTGCACTACTTTGACGACACAAACTAGGTCCAGGAGAGATAGTGTAAAGAGACGGACATAAACTCAGCAAAAAAAGAAACGTCCTCTCACTGTCAACTGTGTTTCTTTTTCAGCAAATTTAACATGTATAAATATTTGTATGAACATAAAAAGAATCAACAGCTGAGACATAAACTGAACAAGTTCCACAGACATATGACTGACAGAAATGGAATAATGTGTCCCTGAACAAAGGGGGGAGGGGTCAAATTCAAAAGTCAGTATCTGGTGTGGTCACCAGCTGCATTAAGTACTGCAGTGAATCTCCTCCTCACGGACTGCACCAGATTTGCCAGTTCTTGCAGTGAGATGTTACCCCACTCTTCCACCAAGCCACCTGCAAGACATTTCTGGGGGGAATGGCCCTAGCCCTCACCCTCCGATCCAACAGGTCTCAGACGTGCTCAATGGGATTGAGTTCTGGGCTCTTCGCTGGCCATTGCAGAACACTGACATTCCTGTCTTGCAGGAAATCACGCACAGAACGAGCAGTATGGCTGGTGGCATTGTCATACTGGAGGGTCATGTCAGGATGAGCCTGCAGGAAGTGTACAACATGAGGGAGGAGGATGTCTTCCCTGTAACGCACAGCGTTAAGATTGCCTGCAATGACAACAAGCTCAGTCCGATGATGCTGTGATACACCACCCCAGACCATGACGGACCCTCCACCTCCAAATCGATCCTGCTCCAGAGTACAGGCCTCGGTGTAACGCTCATTCTTTCAACGATAAATGCAAATCCGACCATCACCCAGGGTGAGAGCGACTCATCAGTGAAGAGCACTTTTTGGCAGTCATTCCCGGTCCAGCGACGGTGGGTTTGTGCCCATAGGCGATGTTGTTTCCGGTGATGTCTGTTGAGGACGTGCCTTACAACAGGCCTACAAGCACTCAGTCCAGCCCCTCTCAGCCTATTGCGGACAGTCTGAGCACTGATGGAGGGATTGTGCGTTCCTGGTGTAACTCGGGCAGTTGTTGTTGCCATTCTGTACCTGTCCCGCAGGTGTGATGTTCGGATGTTCCGATCCTGGGCAGTTATTACACGTGGTCTGCCAATGCAAGAACGATCAGCTGTCTGTCCTGTCTCCTTGTAGCGCTGTCTTCGGCATCTCAGAGTACGGCCATTGCAATATATTGCCCTGGCCACATCTGCAGTCCTCATGCCTCCTTGCAGCATGCCTAAGGCACATTCACGCAGATGAGCAGGGACCCTGGGCATCTATCTTTTCGTGTTTTTCAGAGTCAGTAGAAAGACCTCTTTAGTGTCCTAAGTTTTCTTAACCAGTTCATCCTAGGGGGGCGCTGTGTCATTATTGGATAAAAAGACGTGCCCATTTTAAGCGCAATATTTTGTCACAAAAAGATGCTCGACTATGCATGGAATTGATAGCTTTGGAAAGAAAACACTCTGACGTTTCCAGAACTGCAAAGATTTTCACTGTGAGTGCCCTAGAACAGAAGCTTCAAAACCAAGATGTAACTGCAACCAGGAAATGAACAGGATTTCTGAGGCTCTGTTTTTCATTATCTCCTTATATGGCTGTGAATGCCACAGGAATGAGCCTGCCCTTTCTATCGTTTCCCCAAGGGGTCTCCAGCATTGTGACGTATTTGCAGGCATATCATTGGAAGATTGACCATAAGAGACTACATTTGCCAAGTGTCCCCACGGTGTCCTGCGTGGAAATTGGTGCGCAAAACTCAGCTGCTGGTATTTTTCCATGGGATTCTGAGAGGAAAGCATGCTTCGACGAACGGCATATCAATGAAGAGATATGTGACAAAACACCTTGAGGATTGATTCAAACAACGTTGGCCATGTTTCGGTCGATATTATGGAGTTAATTCGGAAAAAAGTTTGACGTTTTGGTCACTGAATTTTCGGTTCGTACACAAAGAATCTTTCATGAAAAACTGGACATCTGCTATGTAACTCTCCTCATTGAAAACATTCGAAGTTCTTCAAAGGTAAATTATTTTATTTGATTGCTTTTCTGGTTTTTGTGAAAATGTTGCGTGCTAAATGATATGCTAAATGGTATGCTACCTATCAATACTCTTACACAAATGATTGATTTTCTATGGTTCAAAATGATATTTTGAAAATCTGAGATGACAGTGTTGTTAAGAAAAGGCTAAGTTTGAGAACAGGCATATTTATTTCATTTCATTTGCGATTTTTAGAAATCGTTAACGTTGCGTTATGGTAATGAGCCTGAGGGTGTAGTCACGATCCCGGATCCGGGATGGCTAAGATCAAGAGTATAACTGTGACCTTAATTGCCTACCGTCTGTAAGCTGTTAGTGTCTTAAAACCTGTTGCGACTCCAGGGGCAGTATTTTAATTTTAGAAAAAAACGGGATATTTTGTCAGGACAAGGTCCTAGAATATGCAAATATAATTGACAGCTTTGGATAGAAAACACTCGAACATTTCCAAAACTGTAAAGATATTGTCTGTGAGTATAACAGAACTGATATTGCAGACGAAAGCCTGAGAAAAATCCAATCCGGAAGTGCTCCATGTTTTGAAAGCTCTGCGTTCCAATGAGTCCCTATTGAGCTGTGTATGTGCTATCAAACAGCTTACACTTTCTACGTATTCCCCAAGTTGTCTACAGCATTGTGACGTAGTTTTACGCATTCATGTTGAAGAATAGCCGTAGGCGGCTACATTGCGCAAGTGGTCACCTGATGTCTCCCAGGGAGACTCTCGCGTAAAATACAGAGGTAGCCATTACTCCAATCGGTCCTACTGAAAAACAAATTGTCCCGACGGATATATTGTCGAATAGATATTTGAAAAACACATTGGGGATTGATTATAAACAACGTTTGCCATGTTTCTGTCAATATTATGGAGCTAATTTGGAATATTTTTAGCCGTTTTCGTGACTGCAATTTCCGGGCGATTTCTCAGCCAAACGTGAAGAACAAACGGAGCTATTTCGCCTACAAAAATAATATTTTGGGAAAAAATGAACTTTGGCTCTCTACCTGGGAGTCTCGTGAGTGAAATCATCCGAAGTTCATCAAAGGTAAACGATTTAATTTGATTGCTTTTCTGATTTTCGTGACAAGGTTGCCTGCTGATAGCAAGGCATAATGCTATGCTAGGCTATCGATAAACTTACACAAATGCTTGTCTAGCTTTGGCTGTAAAGCATATTTTGAAAATCTGACAGGGTGATTAACAAAAGGCTAAGCTGTGTCTCAATATATTTCATTTGTGATTTTCATGAATAGGAATATTTTCTAGGGATATTTATGTCCGTTGCGTTATGCTAATTAGTTTCACGCGATGACTACGCTCCCGTGTGCGGGATGGGGAGTCAGTAGAGGTTAACCTGTTACTCCTACCCCCTACTTTTTCGAACATTCTGCTAAAAATCGCGCAACATTTCAGCGCCCTGCTGCCCATGCCAGGAATATAGTATATGCATATGATTAGTATGTGTGGATAGAAAACACTCAGACGTTTATAAAACTGGTTAAATCACGGCTGTGACTATAACAGAACGTGCGTTTCATCGAAAAGTGCAGGAAAATCTGATCACTGAAAATGGAAAAATATATCCATGTGCGACTTGAACCCATTGATAAAGGTGAACCACATTTAATGGGGCTGAGATTGCAATACCTACAGCTTCCACACGGTGTCTAGAGTCTTGTCATTTGCCTACTATTTGTTTCTTGGTCAAACAGACGCAAGGCAGCGCATTTCTTCCGGTCTCCGACCGGATATTTTGGTTGAGGTTTACCCGTACATTATTTCCAGACGGACAGCTAAAGAATATACTTCGCCTCGTGATCAATTTGATCGCTTATTAACGTTTACTAATACCTAAAGTTGCATTACAAAAGTATTTCGAAGTGTTTTGTGAAAGTTTATCGTCAACTTTTTTAATTAAAAAAAATGATGTTACGTTATAAGACGCTATTTTTTCCGTTTATCACACAGTCTTCATAGATCGATATCTAGGCTATATATGGACCGATTTAATCGAAAAAAAGACCCAATAGTGATTATGGGACATCTAGGAGTGCCAACAAAGAAGATGGTCAAAGGTAATGAATGTTTTATATTTTATTGTGCGGTTTGTGTAGAGACGACTATGCTAATTATTTTGTTTACGTCCCTGCGGGTCTTTTAGGGTGTTACATGCTATCAGATAATAGCTTCCTATGCTTTCGCCGAAAAGCATTTAAAAAATCTGACTTGTTGCCTGGATTCATAACGAGTGTAGCTTTAATTCAATACCCTGCATGTGTATTTTAATGAACGTTTGAGTTTTAACTAGTACTATTAGCATTTAGCGTAGCGCATTTGCATTTCCAGATGTCTAGATGGGACGCCTGCGTGTCAGGTACGAGCAAGAGGTTAAGAGACATCTCCCACATTGCCTCTGATACCACATACCCCCCTTTGAGTGGAAACAGTGTAAAGACAAAGATTCAGCCACAATAATTACCTTAATACCAGAAGACAGCATTGTTGCTCTGTTAGACAAATTGAAAATCACAGGCAAGTAAAATATCCACACATTTGTGAATCATTGCATGAAGTGTGCAAAACTATGTGCAATAGGGTTTCGATGCTCCTGTAAAGTTTGAATTGCTATTCTTATTTAGTTTGTTTATTTACTATGGTATTTACGGTATGACAATAGCTGCATGCTCTGAATACAGAGGCCATATCACCGTAAATGCTGTATGACCACTGCAGATGTCAGATTGACCATGCAGAGCCTTTTACTGTATGAGCCTGGACTGAATATCTTCCTCCTCCTGCCACCACTATTTGAGTCTGTGTGTGTGTGTGTGTGTGTGTGTGTGTGTGTGTGTGTGTGTGTGTGTGTGTGTGTGTGTGTGTGTGTGTGTGTGTGTGTGTGTGTGTGTGTGTGTGTGTGTGTGTGTGTGTGTGTGTGTGTGTGTGTGTGTGTGTGTGCCTTCAATCTGTTCACATCACAGTTAACCTGACTGTCGCATTCAGCAGGAGGAACGGGCCTTCAGCATCCATCAGACATAGTTAGGACGCAACCCAAATGGCATCCGATTCTCTACATGGACCCTAGGGCTCAGTTAAAAAAATAACTTCACTATATAGGGAATAGGGTGCAAGTTGGGACGCATCCTTAGAGAGAAAACAAGACAAAGGTCAGGACAGACAAGCTGGTACCGGGTAGAACAGAAGACGCCCCCGACGGCAGCCAGCCAGCAGCTGGAAGGGTTGATTGATTTCTAGCAGACACAGAACCCACTGTCTCACTGTACAGGGTTTAACCCAAAGAGCGGAGCACAGAGGGGAGATTCACCACACCTCCGCTTATATTTCACACAGCATCAAGTAAAATACAGTCCTCTAGGCTTTCTTCTGAAATGCAGTATGTCAGTTAAAGGAGGAAATGGATGCATTTATCAAAAAATGAATATGATGCTCATATTAAGTATATAAACGCGATCTAGTGGCTTTGGGCTAATATACAGTGCCTTGCTAATATACAGTATTCACCCCCATTGGCGTTTTTCCTATTTTGTTGCATTACAAGCCGTAATTTAAATAGATTTTTATTTGGATTTCATGTAATCAACATACACAAAATAGTCCAAATTGGTGAAGTGAAATAAAAAAATAAAAAATAAAAATAAAAAAAATACAAAAGGGAAAAGTGGTGTGTGCATATGTCACGCCTTGGTCATTGTATTTTGTGTTTTTGTTATATGTTTGGGTAGGCCAGGGTGTGACATGGGTTTATATGTTGTGTTTCGTATTGGGATTGTGTATGATTAGGGGTGTGTCTAGTTAGGCTTGGCTGCCTGAGGCGGTTCTCAATTGGAGTCAGGTGATTCTCGTTGTCTCGGATTGGGAACCGTATTTAGGTAGCCTGAGTTCGCTTTGTATTTTGTGGGTGTTTGTTCCTGTCTCTGTGTTGTAGTCACCAGATAGGCTGTAATTAGTTTCTCGTTTCGTTTGTTGTTTTCGTATTTCAGTTATTTCATGTACCGTCATATCTTTCATTAAAGTCATGAGTAACCTACACGCTGCATTTCGGTCCGACTCTCTTCCTCCAACAGACGTTTGCCGTTACAGCATATTTATTCACCCCTTTACTATGAATGAAGCTAAATAAGATCTGGTGCAACCAATTACCTTCAGAAGTTACACAATTAGTTAAATAAAGTCCACCTGTGTGCAATCTGTGTCACATGACCTGTCACATGATCTCAGTATATATACACCTGTTCTGAAAGGCCCCAGAGTCTGCAACACCACTAAGCAAGGGGCTCCACCAAGCAAGGGGCACCATGAAGACCAAGGAGTTCTCCAAACAAGTCAGGGACAAAGTTGTGGAGAAGTACAGATCAGGGTTGGGTTACAAAAGAATATCAGAAACGTTGAACATCTCACGGAGCACCATTAAATCCATTGTTAAAAAAAGGCAACAAAGAGACCAAAGATAACCTTGAAGGAGCCGCAAAGCTCCACAGCGGACATTGGAGTATCTGTCCACAGGACCACTTTAAGTGGTACACTCCACAGGGCTGGGCTTTATGGAAGAGTGGCCAGAAAAAAAACTTTGTTTAAAGAAAAAGTAAGCAAACACGTTTGGTGTTCACCAAAAGGCATGTGGGAGCCTCCACAAACATATGGAAGAAGGTACTCTGGTCAGATGAGACTAAAATTAGGCTTTTTGGCCATCAAGAAAAACGCTATACCTGGTGCAAACCCAACACCTCTCATCACCCCAAGGACACCATCCCTTCAGTGAAGCATGGTGGTGGCGGCATCATGCTGTGTGGATGTTTTTCATCGGCAGGGACTGGAAAATTGGTCAGAATTGAAGGAATGATGGATGATGCTAAATACAGGGAAATTCTTGAGGGAAACCTGTTTCAGTCTTCCAGAGATTTGAGACTGGGACGGAGGTTCACCTTACATCAGGACAATGACCCTAAGCATACTGTCAAAGCAACACTTGAGTGGTTTAAGGGGAAACATTTAAAAGTCTTGGAATGGCATAGTCAAATCCCAGACCTCAATCCAATTTGTGGTATGACTTAAAGATTGCTGTACACCAGCGGAACCCAACTTCAAGGAGCTGGAGCAGTTTTGCCTTTAAGAATGGGCAAAAATCCCAGTGTCTAGATGTGCCAAGCTATTAGAGACATACCCCAAGAGAATTGCAGTTGTAATTGCTGCATAAGGTGTCTCTACAAAGTATTGCCTTTGAGGAGAGGAGGGGGGTGAATAGTTATGCACGCTCAAGTTCTATTTCTTGTCTTATTTCTTTTTTGTTTCACAATAGAAAATATTTAGCATCTTCAAAGTGGTAGGCATATTGTGTAACCCAAATGATAAAAATCTATTTTAATCCCAGGTTGTAAGGCAACAAAATAGGAAAAATGCCAAGGGGGGTGAATACTTTCGCAAGCCACTGTATCAACACAATGGGATCAGGCCTACTTCCCTACAGATCAGGAAACCTGGTAGATGCTTTGACCTACAGTAAAGTGGGCTCTGACCATCTTTGATCCATTTGTCATATCACATTTTGCTACCATGGTGCTTGGTGTTAAAGGAAACCTTGAAAAGTTCCCCACATAATGGACAGGTTATGGGAATACAGTCGATTTAGGAACTGAGATCCTGTGTCCGGACACTGCTTTGATTAAATATTTAATTTAAAGAAGCACCTGGCAGCTGTTGAATCTAAAGGGAAAGCAGGAGTGGAAGGTTGTGTGTTAAACTGTATAGTACAGGAAGGCACAGAAAGATGGAGAGACGATCAATCTGGCAGAAGTATTAACAACACGCACGCAAAATATACATACGTTTGTATGCACACACACAAACAAACATGTAGGAATACACACACACACACACACACACACACACACACACACACACACACACACACACACACACACACACACACACACACACACACACACACACACACACACACACACACACACACACACACACACACACACACACACACACACACACACACACACACACACACACACACACCTTCAGTATTCTAGGTTCTGGCCATGGGACCCAGGACTCCCCCCGGCTGCATGCTCCTTGGTCATCCTCTGTCTGCCAAACAGGCTGGGCTGCACCACTCTGGCAGGTGTACCCACAGTTCCTCTCTAGGACTGTACGTAGTCCGTCAAACACAACCACACTGGTGGTGCACCCCATCACTCCAGGTCCAAACAGGCATCACTCACTAGCCTCCTCAGGAGAGTCGGACGATGACCCAGTTCTTCAGATCCAGCACTCCTCCAGATTGGTTCATCTTGAAAACCAGCCACACCCGGATCCACAACTTCCTAGGATGGCATAGCCCGGGAAGCCTGGAGAGAGAGTTTATCCAGCAAGGGAAAGAAGTCTCGGTCAGAGCCACAGCAGAGCAGAGCTCTCCCAGCCTATGTTTGCAGGATGCCTCAGTCAGCAGTCAGAGAGAGAAAGAGGAAGGGAGAGAGGGAGGCAGAGAGAGAGAGAGGGAGGCAGGGAGGTAGAGAGAGGCAGAGAGAGAGAGGGAGGGAGAGAGAGTGAGAGATGGGGGGATGAGGGATGCTGTGAGTGCTGCTGCAGCCAACGCTTAACCTTTTTAAATGCAGCTTCTATCAGCTGCTTCTGCAGATCCCTCCCTCCCTCCCGCCCCCTCCCTCCCTCCCCTGCCTCTCTCCCTCTCTCGCTCCCCTGCCTCTCCCTTCTTTCAAACCTCAATTCTCTTTTCCCCCCATATTCACAGTCAGCCTACACATCTGTGAATGAAAATATTAGCTTTTGTTTCATTCTTTGGAGAATGCATTCAGAAAGAAGCAGGCATAACCACACCCTAATCCAGTAGTGAAAGCTCTGCAAGGGGAGGGGATGTGATCACGAAAATCAAGGAGTTGACTAAGGACTAAATTAAGTGTACTAACTCCAGGTCTTCATCCAGAAGGGAGGCTGTTTCCACAGTCAGGCAAAGTAGCTTTGCATTCAGAAGGGAGGCTGTTTCCACAGTCAGGCAAAGTAGCTTTGCATTCAGAAGGGGGTCTGTTCTACAGTCAGGCAAAGTAGCTTTGCATTCAGAAGGGAGGCTGTTTCTACAGTCAGACAAAGAGGAACATGGCTGAGTGCTTATTCAGTCCAAGTGGGAAACAAGGAGCAACAAGGGACAACATTTCCCTGAATCAAATTATTGAGTTAACCTAATTTCCACTTGACTAAATCATGAATAATGACATAGCAGCATACTGATTAAGGAAAGCCTTAATAAAAACATTGATTAAAAACTTCATCCTCGGGCCAGGATGTTTGGAAAGCAGTTTTCTAAATGAACATGATCCTCTGTAATCTTCTCGAGCAAGGAAAAGTGAATAAAAAAACTGGATTTGTGGCAAACCTCTGTGACTTGACATACTAACAGCAGCTGAGTCAATCAGTCTGTATTCAAAGACAAATCTACTTTACGTTAGAAGCCTAGAGAATGTCAGATATGGTAAAAAAAAAAATGTACTGACCAGTGCTTTTGCTCAAAGTCATCCCTATTTACAAAACACAGCAGAGACGGATAAGGATTTAGGCTTTGTATGCTAAGACAGGGGTTTCCAAACTTTTGTTGCCCAGTGACCACGGCCCAGGCAAACCGGTGACCCCGGCCCAGGCAAACAGGTGACCCCGGGACCCCCAATATACTATATGTTACAAAAAAATGTTTTTTAACCTCTTGGATTTAGGGGGCGCTATTTTAATTTTTGGATGAAAAACGTTCCCGTTTTAAACAAGATATTTTGTCACGAAAAGATGCGCAACTATGCATATAATTGACAGCTTTGGAAAGAATACACTCTGATGTTTCCAAAACTGCAAAGATATTGTCTGTGAGTGCCACAGAACTGATGTTACGGGCGAAACCAAGATAAAAATTCAACCAGGACGTGCCGCATTTTTAAAAACCGCCTCATGCCAATGAGACTCCTTATATGGCTGTGAATGAGCTACGAATGAACTTACGTTTTCCACGTTTTCCCCAAGGTGTCTACAGCATTGTGATGTCTTTTTAGGCATTTCCATTGAAGAATGGCTGTAAGGGACCATATATAGCATGTGGTCACATGGTGTCTCCCGCAGAAAATCTCGCGTAAAATACTGAGGTAGCCATTTTTCCAATCGCTTCTTATGAGAAACCAATTGCCTCGACGGATATATTATCGAATATATATGTTAAAAACACCTTGAGGATGGATCCTAAACAACATTTGCCGTGTTTCTGTCGATATTATGGAGCAAATTTTGAAAAAAAGTGTGGCGTTATAGTTGCAGCATTTTCCGGTCAATTTCTCAGCCAAGCTTGATGAAGAAACGGGAGCTAATTCGCCTACAAAAATAATATTTTTGGAAAAAAGGAACATTTGCTATCTAACTGGGAGTCTCCTGAGTGAAAGCATCTGAAGTTCTTCAAAGGAAAATGATTTAATTTGGTTGCTTTTCTTATTTTCATGAAAATGTTGCCTGCTGCCAGCAGAGCCTAGCATAGCATTATGCCATGATAAACTTACACAAATGCTTGTCTAGCGTTGGCTGTAACACATATTTTGAAAATCTGAGATGACAGTGTTGTTAACAAAAGGCTAAGCTTGTGTTTGAATATATTTATTTCATTTAATTTGCGATTTTCATGAATAGGAAAAGTTTATGTCCGCTGCGTTATGCTAATGCATTTGAGGCTATGATTACGCTCCCGGATACGGGTTTGCTCATCGCAAGAGGTTTTAAATAAAGTTTTGTCTTATCATCAGGTGAATGATAATGGCAAGTTTAAGTAATCAATATTTGAAAATGAACAGATTTGATAGACAGTGTCATTATTTTGACTTCCCCACAATTCATTGGAAATGTACACTCGTAACATAGTCTATTAACTAGCAAATCTACTGCAACTCTACAAATGTTCCCATAGAGCTGAGTGAATTCTGCCGTTTTTAAGCTCATTTCCAGCAATTCTTCGCTGTTTGGCATGGAGCTAAGAGACAATTTTTCAGTTTTAAAGCTAATTTCCTGACATTCTACGCATTTTGCATGGCTAATGCTCTTTCTCTGCTCAAACATAACAAAATCAAGAGCTTTGTCCTCCCTGTTCTGCCAAGTGAATAAAAAAAATATTAGAAGGGCAATTCCATGGTAACGCACTTTAAAATGTGCGTTACCATGGAAAACAAAAACCATTCATTTCAAGGTCTACCGAACCATACAACTCTATGCACTTCTTTTAAAAATGTCCACTGAAAATGTCCACTGGTAAAATCTCCCTCAGGTTTTCATGCAACCACATTTTCCAAAAACTCTTAAATATCTGCTCCGGATTAAGATGTCTACAGAAAGAATGGCGTGTCGGCTATTACATGGCACCTTGACCTTAAAAAATAACCTTTTGGTTATTAAACTACAGTAAGTGAAGTGGATTTACACCCAGTAACAGACTTACGGTAACGGAATCACACAAGTTTATTTACACAAGTTTTGACATCACAGCGCAACACAGCAGAGTACAGTAGAGTACAGTGCAGTACAATTAAGCACAGCAGAGTACAGTAGAGTACAGTGCAGTACATTAAAGCAGAGCAGAGTAGAGTAGGGTAAAGTACAGCACAGCAGAGTACAGTAGAGTATAGTAGAGTACAGTGCAGCACAATAAAATAGAGTAGAGTAGGGTAAAGTACAGCACAGCAGAGTACAGTAGAGTATAGTAGAGTACAGTGAAGCACAATAAAATAGAGTAGAGTAGGGTAAAATACAGCACAGCAGAGTACAGTAGAGTATAGTAGAGTACAGTGCAGCACAATAAAGTAGAGTAGAGTAGGGTAAAGTACAGTGCAGTAGAGTATAGTAGAGTATAGTAGAGTACAGTGCAGCACAATAAAGTAGAGTAGAGTAGGGTAAAGTACAGTGCAGTAGAGTATAGTAGAGTAGAGTAAATAAACTCAGTACAGTAGAGTATAATATACTGTACTCTACTTTTATTTACTGTACTGTATTCTACTGTGCTCTATGCATTGTACTGTCCTCCACTGTATTGTACTGTATTGTGCTGTATTATACTTTATTGTACTGTACTGTGCTGTGTTAGCCAAACTTGTGAAAAATATTGTATGTCTATGATAGGTTCAGCTTTGGTCCTGTCCGGTCCCTCTGTGAATGTTAACATCAAGGCCAACATCAAGGCCAAGCATGTCTCCTAGTTACTGAAGTATGTACAGTACAGCATCTCCTAATTACTGAAGTACATACAGTACAGCATGTCTCCTAGTTACTGAAGTACATACAGTACAGCATGTCTCCTAGTTACTGAAGAACATACAGTACAGCATCTCTCCTGGTTACTGAAGAACATACAGTACAGCATCTCTCCTGATTACTGAAGTACATACAGTACAGTATCTCTCCTGGTTACTGAAGTACATACAGTACAGCATGTCTCCTGGTTACTGAAGTACATACAGTACAGCATGTCTCCTAGTTACTGAAGAACATACAGTACAGCATGTCTCCTAGTTACTGAAGTACATACAGTACAGCATGTCTCCTAGTTACTGAAGAACATACAGTACAGCATGTCTCCTAGTTACTGAAGAACATACAGTACAGCATGTCTCCTAGTTACTGAAGAACATACAATACAGCATGTCTCCTAGTTACTGAAGTACATACAGTACAGCATGTCTCCTAGTTACTGAAGAACATACAGTACAGCATGTCTCCTAGTTACTGAAGAACATACAGTACAGCATGTCTCCTAGTTACTGAAGAACATACAATACAGCATGTCTCCTAGTTACTGAAGTACATACAGTACAGCATGTCTCCTAGTTACTGAAGAACATACAGTACAGCATGTCTCCTAGTTACTGAAGAACATACAGTACAGCATGTCTCCTAGTTACTGAAGAACATACAGTACAGCATGTCTCCTAGTTACTGAAGAACATACAGTACAGCATGTCTCCTAGTTACTGAAGTGCATACAGTACAGCATGTCTCCTAGTTACTGAAGAACATACAGTACAGCATGTCTCCTAGTTACTGAAGAACATACAGTACAGCATGTCTCCTAGTTACTGAAGAACATACAGTACAGCATGTCTCCTAGTTACTGAAGAACATACAGTACAGCATGTCTCCTAGTTACTGAAGTACATACAGTACAGCATGTCTCCTAGTTACTGAAGTACATACAGTACATCATGTCTCCTAGTTACTGAAGAACATACAGTACAGCATCTCTCCTGGTTACTGAAGAACATACAGTACAGCATCTCCTAGTTACTGAAGAACATACAGTACAGCATCTCTCCTAGTTACTGAAGAACATACAGTACAGCATCTCTCCTGGTTACTGAAGAACATACAGTACAGCATCTCTCCTGGTTACTGAAGAACATACAGTACAGCATGTCTCCTGGTTACTGAAGAACATACAGTACAGCATGTCTCCTGGTTACTGAAGAACATACAGTACAGCATCTCTCCTGGTTACTGAAGAACATACAGTACAGCATCTCTCCTGGTTACTGAAGAACATACAGTACAGCATCTCTCCTGGTTACTGAAGAACATACAGTACAGCATGTCTCCTGGTTACTGAAGAACATACAGTACAGCATGTCTCCTGGTTACTGAAGAACATACAGTACAGCATCTCTCCTGGTTACTGAAGAACATACAGTACAGCATGTCTCCTAGTTACTGAAGAACATACAGTACAGCATGTCTCCTAGTTACTGAAGAACATACAGTACAGCATGTCTCCTGGTTACTGAAGAACATACAGTACAGCATGTCTCCTGGTTACTGAAGAACATACAGTACAGCATCTCTCCTGGTTACTGAAGAACATACAGTACAGCATGTCTCCTGGTTACTGAAGAACATACAGTACAGCATCTCTCCTGGTTACTGAAGAACATACAGTACAGCATGTCTCCTGGTTACTGAAGAACATACAGTACAGCATGTCTCCTGGTTACTGAAGAACATACAGTACAGCATGTCTCCTGGTTACTGAAGAACATACAGTACAGCATCTCTCCTGGTTACTGAAGAACATACAGTACAGCATGTCTCCTGGTTACTGAAGAACATACAGTACAGCATGTCTCCTGGTTACTGAAGAACATACAGTACAGCATGTCTCCTGGTTACTGAAGAACAGTACATCTTCCTATATAATGGAAAGGTTGATCCACCAGAAATAGGATGGATAATAAGTACACCATTTAGAATGAGAATCATTCTAAAACATATGAATATTTAATTTGTTATGAATTTAGAAGTACAAATGTATGCAAACAGTGGCTGCAGCCTGTCAATGGGTACAGGGTAATTCATCTAAGAGTGGCTGCAGCCTGTCAATGGGTACAGGGTAATTCATCTAAGAGTGGCTGCAGCCTGTCTATGGGTACAGGGTAATTCATCTAAGAGTGGCTGCAGCCTGTCTATGGGTACAGGGTAATTCATCTAAGAGTGGCAGCTGCCTGTCTATGGGTACAGGGAAATTCATCTAAGAGTGGCAGCTGCCTGTCAATGGGCTTTTTTTATTTTTATTTTTTATTTCACCTTTATTTAACCAGGTAGGCTAGTTGAGAACAAGTTCTCATTTGCAACTGCGACCTGGCCAAGATAAAAGCATAGCAGTGTGAACAGACAACACAGAGTTACACATGGAATAAACAATTAACAAGTCAGTAACACAGTAGAAAAAAAAAATGGGCAGTCTATATACAATGTGTGCAAAAGGCATGAGGAGGTAGGCGAATAATACAGTTTTGCAGATTAACACTGGAGTGATAAATGATCAGGTCATGTACAGGTAGAGATATTGGTGTGCAAAAGAGCAGAAAAATAAATAAATAAAAACAGTATAAAAAAGCATGGGAATGAGGTAGGTGAAAATGGGTGGGCTATTTTCCTATAGACTATGTACAGCTGCAGCGATCGGTTAGCTGCTCGGATAGCTGATGTTTGAAGTTGGTGAGGGAGATAAAAGTCTCCAACTTCAGCGATTTTTGCAATTCGTTCCAGTCACAGGCAGCAGAGTACTGGAACGAAAGGCGGCCAAATGATGTGTTGGCTTTAGGGATGATCAGTGAGATACACCTGCTGGAGCGCGTGCTACGGATGGGTGTTGCCATCGTGACCAGTGAACTGAGGTAAGGCGGAGCTTTACCTAGCATGGACTTGTAGATGACCTGGAGCCAGTGGGTCTGGCGACGAATATGTAGTGAGGGCCAGCCGACTAGAGCATACAAGTCACAGTGGTGGGTGGTATAAGGTGCTTTAGTGACAAAACGGATGGCACTGTGATAGACTGCATCCAGTTTGCTGAGTAGGGTGTTGGAAGCAATTTTGTAGATGACATCGCCGAAGTCGAGGATCGGTAGGATAGTCAGTTTAACTAGGGTAAGCTTGGCAGCGTGAGTGAAGGAGGCTTTGTTGCGGAATAGAAAGCCGACTCTTGATTTGATTTTCGATTGGAGATGTTTGATGTGGGTCTGGAAGGAGAGTTTGCAGTCTAGCCAGACACCTAGGTACTTATAGATGTCCACATATTCAAGGTCGGAACCATCCAGGGTGGTGATGCTAGTCGGGCATGCGGGTGCAGGCAGCGATCGGTTGAAAAGCATGCATTTGGTTTTACTCGCATTTAAGAGCAGTTGGAGGCCACGGAAGGAGTGCTGTATGGCATTGAAGCTCGTTTGGAGGTTAGATAGCACAGTGTCCAATGACGGGCCGAAAGTATATAGAATGGTGTCGTCTGCGTAGAGGTGGATCAGGGAATCGCCCGCAGCAAGAGCAACATCATTGATATACACAGAGAAAAGAGTCGGCCCGAGAATTGAACCCTGTGGCACCCCCATAGAGACTGCCAGAGGACCGGATAGCATGCCCTCCGATTTGACACACTGAACTCTGTCTGCAAAGTAATTGGTGAACCAGGCAAGGCAGTCATCCGAAAAACCGAGGCTGTAGAGTCTGCCGATAAGAATATGGTGATTGACAGAGTCGAAAGCCTTGGCGAGGTCGATGAAGACGGCTGCACAGTACTGTCTTTTATCGATGGCGGTTATGATATCGTTTAGTACCTTGAGTGTGGCCGAGGTGCACCCGTGACCGGCTCAGAAACCAGATTGCACAGCGGAGAAGGTACGGTGGGATTCGAGATGGTCAGTGACCTGTTTGTTGACTTGGCTTTCGAAGACCTTAGATAGGCAGGGCAGGATGGATATAGGTCTGTAACAGTTTGGGTCCAGGGTGTCTCCCCTTTGAAGAGGGGGATGACTGCGGCAGCTTTCAATCCTTGGGGATCTCAGACGATATGAAAGAGAGGTTGAACAGGCTGGTAATAGGGGTTGCGACAATGGCGGCAGATAGTTTCAGAAATAGCAGGTCCAGATTGTCAAGCCCAGCTGATTTGTACGGGTCCAGGTTTTGCAGCTCTTTCAGAACATCTGCTATCTGGATTTGGGTAAAGGAGAACCTGGAGAGGCTTGGGTGAGGAGCTACGGGGGCGGAGCTGTTGGCCGAGGTTGGAGTAGCCAGGCGGAAGGCATGGCCAGCCGTTGAGAAGTGTTTATTGAAGTTTTCGATAATCATGGATTTATCGGTGGAGACCGTGTTTCCTAGCCTCAGAGCAGTGGGCAGCTGGGAGGAGGAGCTCTTGTTCTCCATGGACTTCACAGTGTCCCAGAACTTTTTGGAGTTGGAGCTACAGGATGCAAACTTCTGCCTGAAGAAGCTGGCCTTAGCTTTCCTGACTGACTGCGTGTATTGGTTCCTGACTTCCCTGAACAGTTGCATATCACGGGGCTATTCGATGCTATTGCAGTCCGCCACAGGATGTTTTTGTGCTGGTCGAGGGCAGTCAGGTCTGGAGTGAACCAAGGGCTGTATCTGTTCTTGGTTCTGCATTTTTGAACGGAGCATGCTTATCTAAAATGGTGAGGAAGTTACTTTTAAAGAATGACCATGCATCCTCAACTGACGGGATGAGGTCAATGTCCTTCCAGGATACCCGGGCCATGTCGATTAGAAAGGCCTGCTCACAGAAGTGTTTTAGGGAGCGTTTGACAGTGATGAGGGGTGGTCGTTTGACTGCGGCTCCGTGGCGGATACAGGCGATGAGGCAGTGATCGCTGAGATCCTGGTTGAAGACAGCAGAGGTATATTTGGAGGGCCAGTTGGTCAGGATGACGTCTATGAGGGTGCCCTTGTTTACAGAGTTAGGGTTGTACCTGGTGGGTTCCTTGATGATTTGAGTGAGATTGAGGGCATCTAGCTTAGATTGTAGGACTGCCGGGGTGTTAAGCATATCCCAGTTTAGGTCACCTAACAGAACGAACTCTGAAGCTAGATGGGGGGCGATCAATTCACAAATGGTGTCCAGGGCACAGCTGGGAGCTGAGGGGGGTCGGTAGCAGGCGGCAACAGTGAGAGACTTGTTTCTGGAGAGAGTAATTTTCAAAATTAGTAGTTCAAACTGTTTGGGTATGGACCTGGAAAGTATGACATTACTTTGCAGGCTGTCTCTGCAGTAGACTGCAACTCCTCCCCCTTTAGCAGTTCTATCTTGACGGAAGATGTTATAGTTGGGTATGGAAATCTCTGAATTTTTGGTGGCCTTCCTGAGCCAGGATTCAGACACGGCAAGGACATCAGGGTTAGCAGAGTGTGCTAAAGCAGTGAGTAAAACAAACTTAGGGAGGAGGCTTCTGATGTTGACATGCATAAAACCAAGACTTTTTCGATCACAGAAGTCAGCAAATGAGGGTACCTGGGGACATGCGGGGCCTGGGTTTACCTCCACATCACCCGCGGAACAGAGAAGGAGTAGTATGAGGGTACGGCTAAAGGCTATCAAAACTGGTCGCCTAGAGCGTTGGGGGCAGAGGATAAGAGGAGCAGGTTTCTGGGCATGGTAGAATATATTCAGGGCATAATGCGCAGATTATGCGCGTTGGGTACAGGGTAATTCATCTAAGAGTGGCTGCAGCCTGTCTATGGGTACAGGGTAATTCATCTAAGAGTGGCAGCTGCCTGTCAATGGGTACAGGGTAATTCATCTAAGAGTGGCTGCAGCCTGTCTATGGGTACAGGGTAATTCATCTAAGAGTGGCTGCAGCCTGTCTATGGGTACAGGGTAATTCATCTAAGAGTGGCTTCAGCCTGTCTATGGGTACAGGGAAATTCATCTAAGAATGGCATCAGAGTAAATCCATTTCTATTCAATCACGTTGACAGCATCTAGTTTGATAAAAAATGTTTACATTTTTTTGTTGTATATGTTTATATGTTTGCCCATGGTAGAAGTGGTCAGAAAGTGACTTTTTTGACCTGAATGCCAAAACATTCAGGAGATACAGTTGCTCAAAGTTGAGTCATTTTGCATACCCCACAATACCATTAAACATCCGTGTGTCATGACGTTGGCCTGAGGATAAGGTTTATAACCTCCCCCATAAATACCTTTCTCCCTTCCCTCTATCTTGACTCTACAGAGAGACTCTTGAATAGCCTTTGTTAAACAGAGATGCTGGGAACATCAGAAGGTGGGGGGAAATGAACCATATTTTGGTAATCCAACCAGTTGAACATATGCGTTGGTACTTAATGAATATGATGCCAGTTCGGTTGTCATCTGAGACATTCTCATCAATGATAGGATGACATAAACGGTACAGTGGAAAGTCTGCACATTATAGTTATCAGATTCACATGGAATTGTTGTGCAATTTAAATGTTTGAATATGAAATTATTTGGGAGGGATGAAATGTGATTTTAGCTTCTAAAATGTGAGAATTTGGTTTTCATAAGTGAATTAGGCCCGACTCAGTGGCCCGCCCACGTGAAGAGACATTGGTTATGAAACTATGAAACACACCCTCCTCTCCTTCCTATATAAAGCCTTGACGACAATATAACTTTCTGTTCCGAGTACATTAGGATGACGATCCGATGTCAGAAGGGTTCAGATAATAACTACAGAATTGAAGCCAACCTCAGCATGAGCTTTGGTTGCGAATGGTATGAACTTTGAACTCTTATTCGCTACAGAAGTGATACCTCCTAGCCGTTGAGATAGCAACAGCAGCTGCAAACGTGAGATAGGAAAGAACAGACAGAGTATCCCGTCTACCACACAACGACATTACTACAATGTATCCACTTTACCACCAGAGACATTCTTCCGAGGACAGGAATATCTCTGTTGGCCAACACGACCAGCATCTACGACCAACCTACCGAAGCGCAGCTCAGAGTAAATATTTATTGCATTTTCCTTTTCCAAATGGGCGGTAATTTAGAATGCATACGATTCTGTATTTATGATAGAGTAGCTGCCTACGGCCCAATAGAGACAACGCTTCTCCTTTGTTCTTCAGTCTTCCCGCTCTTTCACTCAAACCCAGCCCCCTTTTCTTTGGGTAACCAGCTGTCATATCTGTTCCGTCCGCTAGGGACGTTTAACTATGACATAATTTGTAATCAAGGTATGATTCATTCTGTGTAGACATAATTCTGTGTGATTAGTTAGGTGTTTAGTAAATAAATAATTTAACCCAATTTTGTATTGCTGATTCAACTTGTTAGCCAAGGTTTGTGAAGATAACCAAGAATTTACAACTTTCAGATGAGACTGAATTAAGGTGACGATTAATATTGACTGCTATTGATATAAAATATTACTAGGTCTTTAAGAGTTTATTTGGAAGATAACAGCTCTATAAATATTATTTCGTGGTGCCCTGACTTTCTAGTTAATTACATTTACCTGATTAGCTCAATCAGGTAATATTAATTACAGAGAAAGGATTTTATAGAATAGCATGTCATATCACTTAATCCGGCATAGCCAAAGACACGACACATGTTACTGGAAAATATGGCCGGTTTGATATCATTAAAAAGCTTGGTTGTCAAACCATTTGATTATTTATTGAAAAAAACAAATGTAATAAAAATATATATTTTTAAAATCTTTAATGTCAATTATCTAAAAACATGTAAATGTAAAAATACTAACGTAATATATTATTCACATTTCACATCATCTGAGCTTTTGTGTTGTGCCCGCCATCGGTTGAGACACACCATGCTCTTGCAGTCAGTCTATGGGTACAGGTTAATTCACCTAAGAATGGCTGCAGTCTGTCTATGGGTACAGGGTAATTCACTTAAGAATGGCTACAGTCTGTTTTATGGGTACAGGGTAATTCACTTAAGAATGGCTGCAGTCTGTCTATGGGTACAGGGTAATTCACTTAAGAATGGCTACAGTCTGTTTTATGGGTACAGGGTAATTCACTTAAGAATGGCTGCAGTCTGTCTATGGGTACAGGATAATTCACCTACGAGTGGTGGCAGTCTGTCTATGGGTACAGGGTAATTCACTTAAGAATGGCTACAGTCTGTCTATGGGTACAGGGTAATTCATCTACGAGTGGTGGCAGTCTGTCTATGGGTACAGGATAATTCACTTAAGAATGGCTACAGTCTGTCTATGGGTACAGGGTAATTCATCTACGAGTGGTGGCAGTCTGTCTATGGGTACAGGGTAATTCACTTAAGAATGGCTACAGTCTGTCTATGGGTACAGGATAATTCACTTAAGAATGACTACAGTCTGTCTATGGGTACAGGATAATTCACTTAAGAATGGCTACAGTCTGTTTTATGGGTACAGGGTAATTCACTTAAGAATGGCTGGAGTCTGTCTATGGGTACAGGATAATTCACTTAAGAATGGCTGCAGTCTGTCTATGGGTACAGGATAATTCACTTAAGAATGGCTACAGTCTGTTTTATGTGTACAGGGTAATTCACCTACGAGTGGTGGCAGTCTGTCTATGTGCTACTCCATTACAGTAACAGCTATACTGAGGGGGAAATAACATTGATCAGGACACACACCACATGCAGCATGAAAAGTGCTTCCTAGTTCAGTGTGCTGAACTCCTCTGCATGCGTGTCTGTGCTCTGTTAATATTTCAGCAGCATTTGACACACTGAACTACATTAGACTAGGGGGAAGAGATGAGCTGTGGAGGAGAGCAGCTGTGCCCGGGTATAAGGGGATTCAGATGGAGAGAGAGAGAGGGAGAGAGAGAGATGGAGAGCTGGAGTAGGGACGGAGGGAGAAGGCTATACTCACTGATTAGAAATACATCCACTCTCCCCATCCCCCATAGCCTGCATTCTAAAGCAGGATAGACTGTCAGATGGTGGAAAGAGGGCTTTTAGGCTTAACATACAGAACAGCAAGTCGCTTGCTGTGGTGAGTGCAGTGAACCCATCCCCTAAGTAAGGTAAAGGGAAGTAGGATCATGTACTGTATATTATATTAATAATATTATGACAAAGCAAAGTCAGAGTGACTTTACAGCAGAGTGGTTTCATACGAAACCAGGTCACAAAATTAAATCCATAGAAGCCTCCATCATCTTTCATCTGTAGGTGGGACAAAGTTTTACCACTTGCTCTGTAATACGAGTAGTATTTTGATTTAAATAAAAATATGTTTACATAAAAATATTAATATTGAAAAATGTTAACATGAATATTATAAAAACTACATTAAAAAAAAAATTGGTTGAATGTTTTAAGACTGTGTATTATTGGACATAATATAGTCTACTGGCATTTCACCACTCCAGAGTGGGATCTATGTTAGTTTTAAAGATTTGATTAATTTTCTACAGAGAAACTGGCATAGTGGGCAATGTAACAAATCACAGGCCTCCTTTTACTTGTATTGTTGGCCATCCTATAAATCACCAGCAGAGGGCGACCATTTTGAATCCATTTTCACATTCACTCTGTTGGTAATGTTTACAAATTGGTCATATCTCGTAAAGTAGCAGAGATCCCAATCTGGAACAGTAATATGCCCGAACAGTATATTATGTTCAACAATATATTGAAACATTCACCAAATCCAAAATTGTATATTTTCAATATTCATAAATTAATGTACTTTTTAATTTTTAAATTTTGCTTTCAGATACAAATGTAAAAAATACACATAGTGTACAAAGCATTAAGAACACCTTCCAAATTTTGAGTGGCACCCTTTTGGCAGGAATTACAGTTGTGAGTCTTCTTCGATACGTCTCTAAAAGTAAACACCTGGATTGTGCAATATTTGCCCATTATTCTTTTCAAAAGTCTTCAAGCTCTGTTAAGATGTTGGGGATGATGGCTAGACATAGATTTTCAAGCAGATTTAAGTCAAAACTGTACCTTGGCCACTCAGGAACATTCACTGTCTTCTTGGTAAGCAACTCCAGTGTAGATTTGGCCTTGTGTTGTAGGTTATTGTCCTACTAAAAGGTGAATAGCTCTCCCAGTGTCTGGTGTAAAGCAGACTGAAGCAGGTTCTCCTCTAGGATTTTGCTTGTTACTTTTCATCCTGAAAAACTCCCCAGTATTTGCCGATGTCAAGCATACCCATAACATGATACAGCCACCATCATGCTTGAAAATAAGGAGGCAGGCAGTTACTCTGTGATGTGTTGCGTTGGATATGCCCCAAACATAAGGACAAAAGTGTATTCCTTTGCCATTAAATCTTTGCAGTATTACTTTAGTGTGTTGTTGCATACAAGATGCATTGGAATATTTTTATTCTGTATATTTATATTGTTATCTTCACTCTGTCATTTAGGTCATTATTTTTGAGTCACTACCATGTTGTTAATCCATCCTCAATTCTCTACCATCACAGCCATTGAACTCTGTAGCAATTTTAAAATCACCAATTGTCACGTCCTGACCTTAGTTCCTTTTTTATGTCTCTATTTTAGTTTGGTCAGGGCGTGAGTTGGGGGTGGGCATTCTATGTTTTGTGTTCTATGTTTTCTATTTCTATGTGTTTGGCCTGGTATGGTTCCCAATCAGAGGCAGCTGGCTATCGTTATCTCTGATTGAGAACCATACTTAGGCAGCCTGTTCTCCCACTATGGTTTGTGGGTAGTTATTTTCTGTTCAGTGTTTTTGTTGCACCTTACAGAACTGTTCGTTTGTCGGTTTGTTGTTTCTGTTCAGTATTAATCTTTATTAAAATTATTAAGAATATGTAACACACTACACTTTGGTCCTCTTCTCCTTCTCCTGACGACAATCACTACACCAATGGCCTCATGGTAATATCCCTGAGCAGTTTCATTCCTGTCCTGCAGCTCAGTTTAGAAAAAACGACTGTATCTTTGATGTGTCCGGGTGGTTTAATACATAATCCACAGCAGAATGATTAACTTGACCATGCTTAAAGAGATATTCTACAATGGGTTGGTCAAAACAAGCACTGTCATTGGTTCTAAGCCATACTAAAACACCTGTTTTAGCACGGGTAAGCCTATGACGCAAAAATGGGCATCTAGTTTTCTGTTCCATTAGACACATCCAGTGTCTCATCAGCTCAGCCAGCCAATTAATTAACTTGATCTCCACTGTAAAGGCATCTAGACATTATGTCCCCTTGCTTCTAGCCTAACATTTGGTTTGCAATAACGGGGTTTGTACAACATTGCTGTCTGTCTCTCGACATTTGCAACATTGTTTCAATATTGACATTTGATCTCCTCTGTCCTATTGAGAATGAACTTGTCAGGCGAGATGGACATCTTTTCTCAGCCAGTTGGAATCACGAATCAGCATAATTTTTATGGATATACAAAGAAATTGCTTTATTCAATGTCTGATTTGTTATTGTTACCCATCTACCAATCACTGCCCTTTCGAAAAGCTCCCTGGTCCTTGTAGTTGAATATGTGCTTGAAATTCAATACTTGACTGAGGGACCTTACAGATGTTGTATATATGGGGGACAGAGGAAGGGTTAGTCATTGAAAAAGCATGTCAACCCCTATCATTTCACAGAGAATGAGCCCATGAAATTATGTGTGTATTTTTACGGCACATTTACGGCACATTTTACTCTGAACTATTATTACTATTATTATTATTATTATTATTATTATTAACTAATTTAAGCGCCTAAACAGAGGCTGAATACTTATGCAACAACAATATTTTACTTATTTAATGTGTAATAATCTTTAAACAAATGTAAATGTTTTCCTCCACTTTGACCGAGTATTTTGGATTGTTGACAAAAAAAAATATGACAATGAAATCTATTTTAATCCCACTTTGTAACACAATAAATGGGACAAATCTGAATACTTTTTGCAAGGCATCTCTTTGTCTAGTCAAGTGGGTTCTACCTCTTTAAAAAACACATCTGTCAACGGTGAGCACCAACACAAACAGCTAGGTTAACTGGCTGATGATTCATTACTCGAGGACATGTTTCTGAAGTGCCACAGTTGGTTGGGATAAATCTCACAGATTCTTCCT